>NC_056732.1:1259519290-1259589290 GCF_019279795.1 Protopterus annectens | reverse complement strand
TTATGGTGTTAAATTTTTTTTTTTTAGCGAACGGCCGCATAAGTTTTTTCCCTAGGGAAAAATTCAATTACATGGCCTTTTGCTATTTTCAGGTTTCATGCATTATGTGTCAACTTTTATGCAGTCACACATATGCACTTTCGGTCTTATAATATAGACCCATATACACACACACACATATATATATATACATACATACATACACATACATATGCAAATACACGCATACTACCTCCAACATCTCTGCACTTTCATGTAAGGAAAATACTCAAAACTATGGCAATCTCAGCCTTAGTTTAGCAAGAATAATACCTTTTGTGCTTTAGTGAATGAAGGAGACAGACTTGCATTTGTCAGTCTTGCGTACTAAAATGGCACAAAAACTAGCAGCTGGTATATGAATTAATAGGGTGGTGTGTTGGCAGGGAACGTAAAATGAAGGAATTCAGGATTGTGTCTGAGTGAGAAGAAATCTGATAAGAGGGAAGAGCTTTGAAATCAAGGTGGAATGAATATAGTGTGAAACCAAAAGTTAGTGGAGTTCAAAATGTAGAGTTAATGTCAGAGAGAAGACATGGAGAAGAGAAACAATGGTGAACTTCAGAATATGAGAGCAAAGGTGATGAAGTATGCAGTGAAGCTGAAGGTATTAGTTGAGATGAAGCGGTGCAGGGGGGGGGTGTAGATAAATGTGAGAAACTGCAGGGGTACTGGTGTCCAGAGCATAAGGGTAACAATAATAAGGGAGTGGTGGGGCTGAAAGTAAAGTATTGGAATGCAAGGATTAAGGCTAAATACAATGTGACACTGCAAGATGAAAGCAAAGGTGAGAGAGTACTTAAGCATAAGGGTAAGTTGAATTCAGGTGAAGAAGGAAAAGGCAAAGAAATGCTACTTAAGGTCATCATGAAATGGATGAATGCATATTATAACAGTAGAGGCATGGGAATGAATAATAGTCAGAGAAATGTTAAGGAAAAGTGTATGCTGTTAGGCAGGAGGAGAAAACATAGCATGCTAGTTGAGTAACTAAGAAAATTCAGAACTTCCTAATAAGAGTTCAGCCTTTATTAACCTTTAGGCCTCAGGTCACTGCACATGCTCAGCTTTGCAGATTTTACTTTCCAGGCTGCAATTGTCCCTAACCCCTTCCTGATAAAGCCATCTTTCTCTTTCATTTTCCAGTTTCTTCCATCTACTAAACACATTTTGTTGGGTTCTAAAAATGGCCCCAAGCAATATTTTTAAATTAAGCAATAGCCAATTACTTGGTGTGAGTAATGCAGGATTTAGTCATGCTGGCATGATTTGGTCATGAGGGCAAAGTCAGACTGATGAAACAAAACCAGCTGTGAATAAATTCTGCATTACCCACACACCAATGTGGATTAGTACTATTATATAAAACCACTATTACAAAAAGCCACTTATCTTTTTAAATAATGGCATTGTATACCCAAACTTCTTGTTTATCTAGTTTTCTTTTCACCTTTCATATTTCAGTACAGCTTCCTAATGTACAGCAGGTGCACTGCATATGTACATGCCAACACTTATACAGTATACAAGGATAAATATCGTCTGTACCACTTTTTTTTCTTTTTAGGACTCAGGAGTGTGCATGCATTTTGCAAACTACTGTTTATGTAAAGACACTTGCGGATTGATGATGTCCCAGTAGTGGATTTGGAGCATTGTTTTAAATAATTTGTGACTTTTTTTTTCTGTTTTTATGCTTGCCTTTGAGTATTGGCAGCACAGTGATGCAGAGGATAGCATTCTTGCCTCATAGCAAGAGATTCTCCAGTTCAATTCCCGTCTGGGGTGCCTTCTGCGAGGAGTCTTTACGTCCTACCTGTGTTTGTGTGTGTTTTTCCTGGGTGCTCTGGTTTCCTCCTTCATTCCAAAGACATGCAGTAGATGGATTGGACATTCTAAATTGTGTGTGTGTGTGTGTGTGTGTGTGTGTGTGTGTGTGTGTGTGTGTGTGTGTAGTATTGAAGAACAACCATGGCAGGACTGGACACTTGGCACTTTAACAACAACCAACTGTAACAGTTCAACAGCACTTAAGAGGAGGTAGCGTTCACACAGATGGAAATGCTGTGATCAGCAAAACACTTCATTATAAGTCCTTATCAGACGCTCTGTTTGAATAACAAAACCAACAGATGAACATGGAAAATAATTTCGTTGAAGAATGTTATTGTTGAAACTCACAGAACACCTGAATAACCAGTAAGGGTTCTGGATGAATAGGCACAAAATGGTGCTGTTGTTTAGACATATGTTTCTAACAACTGTACTTCTCATAAGGTTTAGTTAATTTTCTCACTAAACTACATATTCCTGATTTCACAAGCTTTACAGTATGAAAATTAGATTTATATAACTATAGTATCTCATTTGTTTACAAGTAAAATGATATTGTAGTAAACTTACTAGTTACATTGTGTATTCTCAGTGGGTTTATTAGGAGTCAGGTCCCCTCATTAAAATGTAGGCTTCAATTTTAAAAACACAAAGCACAGTGACTCCTTTGTTTGTCATAATTTATAATTTCATTTTCCACAAAAAAATCAGTTTCATTGTTTTGTAGTATTCCTCCAGAAATGTTTTCCTTTTCAATATTTTCTTATCTGTAAAGTTGATGCAAGAGTTGAAATTCTTAAAATCTTTCATATCCTGTATGTTAAAAGTCCAAACAATTTCAATAATTTGACAACTTTAATAAGAAATTCAAACTTCAGGAGAAAGCAAGCAGTAGCAAAATGAATATACATGACTTATTAGCTGGCATAGCAGTACTCTGAGTGGTCAGAAAGGATCCCACAAGTAACCCTGGATGGATACTGATTGAAAATGTGTTTCACAGTTGACTACCGATAACAAGTATGTACCAGTCAGGTTTAAACATTTAATACCCCAGATATTAAATATCGAGGGGTGGCTGAGGAAAAGGGAAAATAAGTTTGAATGAGTAGGTCAAAGACAGAATCAGCCTTCTTTGTACTGTATTTTATTGCTATAAACTAATCTGCACTGTAGTACTGCAATTGTCTGCCTTACTGGACCTGTTAAATCACCTTTGTTACTGTCTCACTGTTTGTAAAGCTTTTTTTAGCTAGGTTTCTCTGTGTGAACGGTATTAACTGGAAATTTTCTCCATCTGTTAAGCATCTGTTTGTTTTGATTTTCCTGCCAAGGAGTGTATCATTTAACTGATTTGTTTGCACTTAAAAGCATTCTCTAGAGTCTCCTTGCTCTTTTTTTCTGATTAAAACTTTCATTTAGTGTCTCACTGTTGTTTTTCTGCCATGATAAACATTTCTGTAGTGTTTTCTGCCTAAAATAGTGTAGCTGGTAGTTATAGCATAGTTTAACTTTCATTAAAACTTCCATTTAGTGTCTCACTGCTGTTTTTCTGCCATGATAAACATTTCTGCAGTGTTTTCTGCCTAAAATAGTGTAGCTGGTAGCTATAGCATAGCTTCCCAGCCTCCATCCCCATTTTTGTCTTGTTCTTAAACTTGGTGGCTTTGCAATTGCCCACCCCTACTGCAAATTTGATCTGGGACACTCTTCCCAGTCCAGTCTCATTAGCTCATTCTACCTAATACAAAGAGAACATTTGGGAAGGCCAACCCCCTTATTTTCTTAACCTTGAATTATCTTCTGTTCCTCCTTTCTCCCTTTCCACTTTACTAAAAATCACTTTATTCAGCTGTATTTGTGTTTCCTCCTCCTGCTCTATTACTCCATCTTGCTTTTTTCTGCTACTTGTTCTCTAAAGTGTTCAATTACATCCTTTCTGCTGCATTTATTACTGCTTGTTTTTAGCCTGTTTAAATTGTGTTATTCTAAGCCTCTTCGTTTTGGTTTAAGCGCTTGGGCTTTAGGACTCCCCTTTAGCTCTCCCTGGCCACTCTCCCTCAGATTATGACAAATATGGATGGACAATTTCCTACGGTTTCTCCTACCAGCCTGGTTGATATGGGCATCATGAGACAGTGTAGCAACTGCCTCATGTACACAGACAAACATCTAGTACTACCACCTAGGAACACAATTTGTGAGAGATGCAACTACATTAAGAACCTAGAGTCTATGCTGTCTCCCTCACAAGCCAGTATATCTGGCACTGGGAAGGTTGTCAATACTACACCTCAAACACCACCCACAACTACACAACACACACCCATGTATGTGGATGTTCTCAACAAAAACAATACTCAAACAAAGGAGACCTCAAAAACACATGCAAACTCCACAACTCTCCATACCACGTACCACGTACAGTCCACACACCTGTGTCTCACAACCACTAAGGCGTAACCATAAACCCAACATATTAGTCATAGGAGACTCCATTATGAGACACACAGATGTGCCTCTCACCAGCCTGGATAAGGAGAAAGTTACAGTTGTTTGTCAGGTGCAAGAATCCACCATATCACACACACACACACACACACACACACACACACACACACACACACACACACACACACTCACACACTCACACACTCACACACTCAAGTCTCTCAACAACAGGTACTATTATAACTCTGTCATAGTCCATGTCGGTGTGAATGACTTGAGACGTACCTCCCTGGACTATATGAAAAGAGACATGATTGAGCTCACTGAATATGTGTCCCAGGCAGGTATTCCATAGCCTTAAGCAGCATCCTACCATTACCCAGAATGATGCCTCAGTACAAACAGAAAATGATTGACTTTAACAATTGGCTTAGTTTCTGGTGTCATTCCAGGGGGATCCAGTATCTGACAGCCTGGGAAGATAAGATCGACAGACCACGATGCTTTGCTAGAGATGGCCTGCATCTGTCTCACCTGGGCTTCAGGATTCTGGCAAAGGCTCTTGCCTCCCCTGTAGTGCCTTTTTTAGGAAAAGTCATAAGGTCGATACTACCAACATAAAAATTTCAACAAAATGCAAATTAAAGGTCATGCTGCTAAATGCTAGGAGTCTAAACATGAAACTGCACTCATTCCAAGCATTCGTAACCCTGGAAGATGCTGACATTTCTGCAGTCGCAGAAACCTGGTTCAAAGCTGCGGAGAACACCCCAGCCATATCTGGTTATTCATCCTGTCATATAGTCAGACCCCAAACTGTGGGCAGCAAAGACAAAGGTGGTGGAGTTTCAATCTATATTAAAGACACACACACCTCCAGGCTGGTCAAACAGTATGATGCACAGGAAACACTCCAGGTGCAGTTAACCACTGACAAGACCCCTATTCAAATCATAGCTAGCTACAGGCCCCCAACTTTGACTCAAGATGCCCACTCCACCTATCTGGACCTCTTCAAATCATTTAAGATTCAACCCTTTACCCTTATCTTGGGTGACTTTAACTACCCAACCATAGATTGGAAAAACTACTCAAGATAGAACACAAATACCCAGAGATTCCTTGATTTTTATCAGTGCAAATGCCTTGGAACAGCTACTTGATACCCCCACAAGAGAAGTTAATATCTTGGACTTGGTATTAACCAACATGATTAACCACTGCAGCACCCCTACAGTATCATCCTCCCTGGTAAGATCCGACCATAAAGCGGTCACTTTTGAAGTCACCATCTCCCCCGATCCCCCTCTAGCTAGGGTCAAACAAAAAACTTCTCCAAAGCTGATTACAACCTCCTGAGGGATTGTATAAACAGCTTCACAGCTCCCTCCCCTTCCGTAGGAATGGCACCAATGTAGAAATCTACACCAAAGTACTAAACAACCATTTATATAGATGCATGGAATCTGGAATACCTGACAGGGCAAAAACATCCTCCACAAGGAAGAGTAAACCTGTCTGGTGGACATCTGCAATAAATAGACTATATAACAAAAGGAAAAAATTGCTGTCCAGGACCAAGAAAAAGCAGGTGCCCAATTGGAAACGATCTCTCCTTAGCCTGAACAAGAAAATAAGAGCACTAGTGAAATCCTCTAAAGCCAACTTCGAGTCCAGATTGGCTAGATATACTAGGGACAATCATAAGGCCTTCTTCACATATGTCCACAATCTCAAAGGAAGCACCCAGATCTGTTCAGAACTGGTGGTCAAGAACACCACATACAAAAATGCTGTAGATATAGCCAACCTCTACTGGCTGACAGATTCAGTGAAAACTTCACCCCTCTGTCCCCCCCCATCAGTAAATCAGGACATCCCCAGTACCTGCCTCACACCCCTTATCTCTAGGGAACAGGTCATCGCTGCCCTCTCAAAGGCAAAAAATACAGCCTCCATGGGACCCGATAACAACCCAGGCTGCATCCTACATGAACTCAGGCATGAACTTGCAGAACCATTAGACACCCTATTCAACCAAAGCCTGAGTACCAGCTTTGTCCCAGCCAAATGGAGGATAGCCACTGTCATCCCTTTACACAAAGATGGAGCATCCACTGATGTGGGAAATTATAGATCCATCAGCCTAACTAGCCTGATCAGCAAGGCTATGGAATGCATTTTTATGGACCACATTAACAGGGACATTGGCAACCTCCAAACACTCGACCCACCCCAGAGTTTGGCTTTGTCAAGGGGAAGTCATTTATGTTAAATCTGGTTGACTTCTTTGAGACAGTCTACAAAGCCATGGACGAGGGGAAGACGGTGCACACCTCCTACCTTGACCTGGCCAAAGCATTCGACACTATTCCCCACTCAGGCATAGTAGATAAACTCTCTCAGCTAGGCATCAATCCATATGTTACCAGATAGGTAGCAAACTGGCTCACTGATAGAACCCACCTAATCAAAATAGGGGAAGCCACCTCAAGCAGTAGAACCGTAACGAGCCGCGTACCCCTGGGATCAGTCCTGGGCTCTCTGTTATACGGGATATACTTCTCTGAGGTGCAGGCCAAAACTAGTGGGCTATGGCTGACCAAGTTTGCAGATGACTGCAAGCTGGGCACTGTCATCAATTCCCCAAGTGATGTGAAAGTCCTCCAAGAGGGTCTCACCCAAACAAATAACTGGTGCCAGAAACATGGCCTCAAGCTGAATGCCAAAAATGCATCATCATCCTCTTTGGGGAGAGTGACGTCCCCATGTATTATCACATTAATAACAATGTCCTAAGCACGCAATCAGTCGTGAGGGATTTGGGCACCCAGGTTGATAGCAACCTGACTTTGACCACCATGTTGCTTCCGTTGTACGGAAAGCTTTCTACATGGCCCACCTCATAAGTAAGGGTATCTTATTGAGTACAATGTCCTCTTTGGCATGTACCTCGCAAAGCACATGCAGCAGCTGGAGAGGCCACAGAAGTTCCCCACCAGGAGAATCCAGGGCCTCAAACATCTACCCTACACAGATAGGCTAAATGTCCTGTCCCTCTACTCAGTTTCATACATACTCCTCAGAGGTGACCACTGTCTAGCATACAAAGCAATCTCAGACCCCGCACTGATGGGACTGCTGCATATCAGCAAGTCAAGCACCACTCGAGTAACTCGCACGTGCAACCTCAACCTGGTCTATGACATCAGTAGGACTTGTTGGGACAGATTTGTGTCCTAGAGTCTCCCCCATCTGTGGAATAGACTCCCTCTCCACATCAAGCAGAGTACCTCATTATACATTTTAAGCGCAACCTGAATAACTGGACGGGAAATAGAAAGTACACCCCTGGGATTCCACCTGTGTCATTGCTGGACAGGGGCTTTGGGTGCTGACTTGTCTAAACATGGGATAACTCTTAGCTAGGCTTATAAGGGCCTCAGGACCAATAGCCTAGTAACTTCCTATGATCCTACGAGGGGTTGCAGCCAACTGCCCCAGAGTGTCAGGGATAGTTTATGGCAGAAGAATGCCAATGAAGTTGAAAAGTAAGGTGTACAAAACTGTAGTGCGACCAGTACTACTGTATGGTACATAAACATGGTACATAAACCTGCTCAGTGAAGGATGAACAGGTGAGGAAGCTAGAGGTGATGAAGATGAAGTGCTTGATATGAGTAATAGGATGCACACTCTGGGGCAGATGAAGAAATGAGGAATATCAGAGCAGAAGCCAGAGTAGTTCCAATTGCAGAGTAGGTCCAAGAGACCATGTTACAGTGGTTCATGTACATGTGCAGGAAAGCAGAAAAGAATCTGGTGAAGAAGGTTTGAGATAGAAAGGAAGAAAGCAAGAGGAAATGATGGCATCCAAAATAGAGATGGATGAATTGTGGGAGCGAAGATGTGTGACAGTCAGGCATGACTGCTGAAGAAAGAAGGAGAGTGGTATTGGCATTAGGGATGATGACAACAGTTGACAAGACAGCCCAGTCCATGTAGAAAATGGGGAAAGGGGAGGGTTGATGATTAAAAACAAATCCAACGTAGAGTGTTTAATGCTAACAGTGTATCCCATCCAAGCTTTAAAGTTTCTAATAATCCCAACCCAAATACCCATAATACCGGAAAACAATAAGGTCCACATCTTTTCTACTGCAACTGTTCTCTTTGCAGAGTTCTTCAAGTGCTGTTGCTGTTGCCTTGAAGTTTGAATTACTTATTAAAGCTTTTGAAACATTAAAGACAATTACGTTTTTGTTGAAGATGTGATGCTTTATTTTGGTCAGTGAGGTTTCTGAGATTTAAAGATGTCCTTACATTCACCACTGCAGTATTCATCACATATGGGATTCCCTGCCATGGAAGTTCAGCGTCCGTCCAGTCTACCAAAGCTTACCATTGCTTTAAAGTATGTTGAACATCAAAACAACACCCAAATACTCCTCGCTTAGCATAGGGCATAAAAGTGACGTCCAGGCATACCATCCTCAGAACATCTTTGCTGCCATTCTGAACGCTGTTTCTAACCATTGATCTGTATACCTGCATCCGTTTTTTGCCATTTTTACTGCATTTTTGTATTCCGGTGATTACTGCTGTTTACTGAAGTCCACACCATTGCAGCACCCAGTTGGGGTTTTGTTCTTTTTCTTGAATTTTTTGTGCTCTTATAGGTTCATAGGTAGGTACTAGGCTATTGGCGTTTATATCACATTATCGAAAGATGAAAGTAGCAAATGCTATTTCATCGGCCCCAAAACATCTAAACATGAAAATATCGAACATTCAGAACAGCAAATTTTTTCCCTTGGAAATAATTCGCTGCTCCAAACACACATACACACAACACAAGCACATCAAACAAACAGTAACCACACACATACACTTAAATTCCTACATCTAATGCTACACTAAACTAAAAATACACTACTATCTACCCACATACTTTAACCCTAACCCTAACCCTAAGGTCCATCACTATCGCACACTCACCTAACCCACACCCTAACCTCCTAACTACTAAACCCGCCTAACCCTAAAGTCTGTCACTATCGCACATACACCTAACCCACACCCTAACCCTAACTCTAACATACAAACAGATGCACACTTACCTGAACCCAACCCGTAACTTTCCACCACAGCGCTAAGAATAGCGAAGCCACTGAAACGGCCAACCGAATTCTTTCCAGAGGAAAGAATTTGGTGTTCTGCAGCTTCGCTGTACTTAGCATTCATTGAAAAGTGTTCGATATCAGAACATTCAAAGTTTTAATACTTCGATGTTCTGATATAGACTCGGCTATTGGCCCTAGAGCCTATACAAGCCTAGCTAAAAAGGTAACCTAGCTTTCACCACCCAATTAAATTATTTTCCTGTGCCCCTGTCAAGCAGAGCCACAGAACTGAACCCTGGGGTGAATTATAGGTTCATAGGTAGGTACTAGGCTAGTGGCTCTAGGGCCTATACAAGCCTAGCCAAAAAGGTACCCTGATTGGGGTTAATGTCATCCTGGAAGGGTAAAAGCCAGTGAGGGAGACAAATTCCCCATAAAGGCCATTTTTGCCATCTATCTTGTTCGATTTGTCAGGCATTTATCCAGAAAACAGTTCATAATAGGTCTTCTTCTATTTCATTGTATCTTGAGAACCAGCATCTTCTTGTTAAAGATGCAATGGAATTAACTTCTCACCTCGAGGGTCAGTTGTCAGGGAAGGTGAAGATGGAAAAGGTAAGACCAGAATTTTCATCTATCAATCCTCTGTCAGTGTTTCTCCTGAAATTATTACAAACCCAGAGGCTTTCCTGGCTGTGTTGTTGGATTTTTCTTGCTCAATCAGGCCTTTCTGGTGTCTCTGGATCGATGCTCCATATTCCGATCCATTCTCTTTACAGGAAGTTTTTGCATTTCTGTGTTGCTTCCCGGCATTTTTAGTTCTGTGCTTTGCTCTTTGGCCTTTCTACTTCCCAAAGGTTGTTCACCAAATGCCTCGCTCCTGTGATTGTTTTCTGCAGGCTTCAAGGGATCCAGATATTTCCTTAATTAGACACATACTACTCAACTGTCCAGCTTTTCACAAAATGTCCAGATTTTTGCCCCATATTTTTGGACTGTTCCTTATGAAATTTGTGTTCTTTTTTGTATTTCTGTGTCAAATCATTGAGGACTGAATTCATTAAATAATGACAGGCATTCAACTTTCAGACTTTATATCCTTCAGACAATGCATGGTAAAACAGTACCTTTTATTCTAGCAACTTTCTAAGCATATAAGAACAATATTTAAAATTCTTCCCTGTTTTGGGGGATTTGTACCCCCATTATGTTTGCTTTCATCCAGATTTTTTGTGCTAAGATGTTGAGAGGTATGCCTGGATGACCTGCTGGTTCAGGCATCCTCTCTGGAGATCCTTTGGCAAAATCTTTGTTTTGTCATTTCTCTTCTCTAGAGCCTGGGGTTCTCGATAAACTTCAAAAAGTCTTCTCTGACTCCTTCTCAGGATCATGCCTTTCTGGATTGCAGGATTCGGATGGTGCCAATGCTGGCATCCCTGCCTCCTGCAAAAGCCTTAAGCCTTATTTCAAACTCTTCTTCCCCTGGCCTCTATTACAGCCAGTGAGTTTCTGAGGGCTCTGGGTTTCATGGCTTCCACCATTCCGATGCTCCTTCTGGCCAAACTCCACGAGGAAGTTCCAGTGGTTTCTGAAGTTGGTGTGGCTTCAACATGCGCATTCTCTAGACTGTACAGTTCCTCTTCTTCCTTGTCTCAAGAAGGAACTTTTCTGGTGGATTCAACAGTTGTCTCTGAATCCAGGGCTCCCTTTTCATCCCCCTTCCCTCTCAGGATCTTTCAACAGGGGCTTCATATGTGGGATGGGGGAGCAATGTTTGGCTCCCTGAATGTACAGGGAGTGTGTTCGCCTTGTTAGCAGAAGGAGCACATCAACATCAAAGAGATGAGAGTTCTTCTGCTGGCTCTTCAGGCCATTCATCCTCTTTTCTCTCCAGAGCCTCTCAAGCTTTTCACAGACAATACCACAGTGATGTGGTATATCAACAAATGTGGGGGCAAGATCTTACCTTCTTTGCCGGTTGGCACTGCTGGTATGGGAACTGGCTGTCAAGTTTCAAGTGATTCTTCTGGCAGTTTATATCCCTTTAGATCAATAATTGTGGCAGACACTCTGAGCAAGTCCTTCACTCAATCCCATGAATGGATGCTTCACAGGGATGTGTTTCTGGATGTTGTTCACCAGTGGAGTACTCCTCAAGTCGATCTCTTTGCATCCCCTCAGAATAATTAACTTCCTCTGTTTTGTGCCAGAGTCCCAAGTCTTCTGGTGTGGAAGGTGGACACCCTCTCATTTTCTTGGAAAGGGATTTTCCTTTATGCATTCTCTACCCTTCCTCTCATTCCAAAAGTCCTGTTCAAGATTTACCAGGATGATCCCAAAATCTTATTGGTGACTCCCTTTTGGCTGCGACAGCATGGGTTCCCTCTACTTTAGCATCTAGCCAAGGGCAATCATCACAAGTTACCTCACAGGGTGGATTTACTCACACAAGACAAGGGATCTCTCATCCATCCCCACCTGTCCACACTTCAACTGACACTGTGCGTGACAGAGTTTTGATTCGTCAGACACCTTTTTTTCTGAGGATGTGTTGCAGGACCTGCAGGAGGCCAGGAAACCTACTACTAGGAAATCCTGCTTATCTAAATGAAAAGGTTTTCTATCAGGTGTCTCTCTCATAACCTGGACCCACTTATTGTGAATGTTTCTTTGGTTCTCTCTTATTTGTGTGAGTTACTCAATGCTGGTTTGGCCTATTCTTCTATTAAGGCCCACTTGTCAGCTCTTTTTGCTTGTCTGCTTTTTGACTCTTCTTTTAGCTTTTAGATTTGAGGCTAAGCAATTTCTTAAAGACGTCCTTAATATTAGACCTCCCAGGAAGCCTGTTCCTCCTCCCTGGGATCTTAATTTTGTTCTGTAGAAATTGACTCGGGCTCCTTTTGAGCATGCTGTTTCAGCTTCCTTGCAACATTGTTCTTGGAAGACAGTTCTTTTTTTAGCTCTTACTTCTGCCAGATGGGTTTCTGAGTTGCAACACCTTATGGCTTGTCCAGCTTTTTTGATATTCCATGATGACAGGGTGTTCTTACATATTAATCCTTCTTTTATGCATAAGGTGGTTTATGAGTCGTCACTTAATCAGTCTATTAATTTGCCAACTTTTTTCCCCTTTCAATCTGACAGGGAGAGGGTGCTGCATACTTTGGACATGTATAGACAGCTCAGATTTTATTTGGATAACACTAAAGCTATCAGAAAAATCTGATCAGTTGTTTTTTCCTTTCATCATAGGTCTTTACGATTAGCTGTTACAAAGCAAACTATTTCTACTTGGATTTCAAAGGCTATTTCTTTTTGTTACACTTTTCATGGCAAGAGCCTTTCTTCTTCATCTGTAAAGGCTCATTCTACTAGAGCTGTGGCTTCTTCTGGTGTTTTTTTCAAGGGCTTAGACACTAATTCTGTTCTTGCAGCAGCTACCTGGACTTATGTGCACACTTTTACCAAACACTACAAGTTGGATGGTATCTGCAGAGGTAGAGGTGGTTTTGACAGTGCCATTTTTCATTGCTTCTTAGAGGGCTCTACTGCTGCTTCCTCCTCCCAAGTTTCTTGAGCTTTGGCACTCTCCCATACGTGATTAATACTGCAACAGTGAATGTAAGGACATAGTGCAGTTGTGTAAAATCTTACCATAACAGTAGATGTCCTTGCCTTCACTGCTGCAGTATTCACACCCTCCCTCCATCCTGGATGTGCAGGTTTCTTTGGTTTTCCTTGGACTGGTGTACCTACTGTGTCAGTCAGTTCTGAGGATGGTACTTGAATGTCACATTTATGCCCTATACTACACAAGGAGCATTTGGGTGATGTTCAATGTACCTTAAAGCAACAGTAGGATTTGGAAGACTGGCTGGACGTTTGGCTTTTACTGCAGGGAATCCCATACGTAATGAATACTGCAGCGGTGAAGGCAAGGATTATCTACTGCTATGGTAAGATTTTGCACAACTGTACTGTTTCCAGTGATATGCATTCAATCTGAAGGGGGAAGAAGCAAAAAAAATAGAACTCAAAGTACTCTAACTGCATTTGATTTGAAAACTTAGACACAGTTAATAGTGGATGTGAAGACTGGTAGAGAAGGGTGAAGGCTGCCAGCCTAGCCAGATAGAATTGTGCAGATAATTATGTAATTTGTAAATATAAATGTAAACTACAGGCTTGTTGTCTTAAATGTAAAGAAATACTGTTACATGTGGAACTGGAAATAAATGTGACAACAGTGCACTCTAACAACCAAAGTATAGCATGTGGTGACCCTTTGAAGTAGGCAGTGGATCCGAAAAGTCTAGAGGAAGAAATTCTTTCTGTTGTTTTAACCAAGAGTTAAATTGCTAGATTTAAACATGCAAATGTATTTTTATTGCTCTGTTCCTGACCAGCTACAAGATAACATAAGGGAGATGTTAAGAATGTAAATGCAGTTAATGTGTAGCCTGGGAACACCAGTAAAGTGTAAAAAGATGATGTAATATTTATCAGAACTGCAGATTCAGTTTAAACAGAATCAGAAAGAATTAAGCATGTTTTTCTTGATCATCCAAATCACAGCACTGCCTCTTGCTCACATGTAAGTTACCTTAGACTTGTGTTTTCTTTTAGGAATAGCTAGAAACTAGAAATTTAGACTGAGTTTTTTCTGTGATGTCAGAATTGTACTGCTGATTTATTTTAAGTATTTCTGTGTGATTTCTGAACTCTTGACTACCACTGACTGTGTAGTAGAAAGTATTGTCTTGTGGTTTTAATTATTTATTATTAAATATTTTAAAACCTTTTAACTGTGGATGGTTTGTGTAGAGATAATTTACGCTCTAGAGTACATTGCATATTTATAGAGTTTACTGTCCAAGTTACTCCAAATAAGCTTTGACTGATTAATCATACTAACAATTGGATAATAGTTTTGCACAGTAATAGTTGGACACCCTTTTAAGGGCCTTTGGGTAGCTGATACATATTAGCTGGGTGGTATAGTCTGGGTAAAAGGGGCATAGCTGGAGAACCTGTGCCAGCCTTCCCCAAAAGTGTCTGTGTGGTTGTATAAACTCTTATCTCAGTGTGTGTGTGTGTGTGTGTGTTAGCTACTTGGGCAGGGACATGAAGCACTGGTTGGACAGAGGGGGTGCTGGAGATTTTAGCTTGCCCAGCTAGGCTGAGATCTGGACCCTATAGCTATGCCTGTGGGGAGTCTTATTGGGGACCTAGAGAGCAAAGGAGCAACCAGCCCCGGACTGACTGTGATTTCTGTGTGCTCTTAAGGGAAATTGCACTTTGCTGTGTATTTGTTATCCTTTCCTCATATATGAGACACCCTCTCTGGTGTTAGTGGTGAGGATTGAGACTCCTTGATTGCTGGGCCAGGGCACGGGCATCACAGTGGAATAGTTTTCTGTCTTTTGTATTGGCACTGAATATGAAAATGAAGACAGGAAAATGGCCATTCTCATAGTTATTTGTTTATTTATTTATTTATTTATTTATTTATGGACCTGTGACCTTCAGTGTAATAAAAAATCTCCAGAGAGCTGTAAACCTAATGTTATTGCAATAGTAAAGCGATTTAAGTTTGATTGTCATAGAAGAAAGCTTACATATTCTTTGTCTGAGTTGAGAAAGGTAACCCTAGACTGCAGTTGTGGAGAGGCATTACAAGAAAAATATAGAAACAGGATTGTGAACATGGAAGAACTGAAAATCACCAACAAAAAAAGATTTTATCAGAAACTATAGTTTCTACAGGCTAACCTGGCAGCCAAAAATGAAAGCAAGGATGTGACTGCTACGGCATCTTTTTTGGGAAGTTCTTCCTTGACAGCACATAGATCCCATGCTACTACAACACCCAGATGCATCTGTCCACCTGCATTTCACCTGTTTATAATTGCGATTTTCTAGTGATTTTTAAAGGAAAACCTGTATAGGAGTTTACGTGTGTGTGTCTGTGTGTGTGTGTGTGTGTGTGTGTGTGTGTGTGTGTGTGTGTGTGTGTCTGTCTGTGTGTTTCTGTGTGTGTGTGTAGAATTGGAGTCACCTCCCCATATAAGTTTTGTTTTTAATCATGTCTGTATTTTTCTTTTCAGACATTTTTCTACTGCTATGTTTAGAACTTATTGCACAGAAGCCCAGTGTGAAATGATTCCATTTTATTTAAGCAATAACTTATATTTCCTTGCAGCTAATGCATGTCTTACCCACAGCTGCTTTGCTTTGATCATATATATATATATATATATATATATATATATATATATATATATATATATATGGGTCTATTTTGATATATCAAAATACCACAATCCCAAATGTTATTTTCATGAGACGAAAATAACAAAAAGTAAACACTTGCCTGTTGTGGGGAAATATGCCCTTTTCCCCATTGTAGTGCAATCCCATAGTTTCATAGGTTGGTACTAGGCTATCGGCCCTAGGGGCTATACAAGCCAAGCCATAACAATTCCCTGGATATTTCTTCCCACAATATGTACTTCTCTGGACCCCTATCTAGCAGGGTGACTGACATGATCCCGGGGTGAATTTCCTATCTCCCAATCATCAAGGTTCCTTTTGAAGAGGGCCAAGGAGGCACTCTGCTTGACATGTATGGGCAGTCTGTTCCAGAGTATGGGGAGTCTGTGGGTCAGGAACCTCTCCCTCCAGCATGTTTTGTTCATTGTGATAACAAGGTTTAGATCCCTGGAGCGTGTGGCTCTGAGGGATTGAGATTTCTTTAAGTGGAGCATGTCCAACAGCTCAGGGTTTGACGTGGCCTTGTATGTTAAGCAGAGATTGCCTCTGAGTAAACGATATGCCACAGAGTATAGCTGGAGATTTTTTAGATGGTCAGCATATGGCATCTGCTTTAGGCCTGTGATTTTTTAGTGAGGTATTTCTGTGGCCTTTCCAGCTGTTGCAGATGTCTTGTGAGGTACATACCAAATGGGGTATTATACTCTATAATGGGTCTAATGAGGGATGGATGAGTACAGTGGGACAATGACCTCCTTTTTTATGGATGAAAAGCCCTTAGTGATGAGGTGTGCCACATAGAAGGATTTCCTGACTGTTGTGGCGATGTGGTTATCGAAAGTGAGACCACTGTCCCCCTGTGTCCCTAAGTCTCTCATCACACTTTTGATGTTTAGTGTACTGCCACCTATGTGGTAATTCATGGGTACATTTTTTTTCCAAAGGGTATAACTATACATTTCTTGGCATGAAGCTTGAGCCCATGGCTCTGGCACCAGGCATCTGTTTCTGTAAGGCCTTTTTGTAGAATATCCACATCATTTGGGGATTCAATAATGGCTCCCAGTTTGCAGTCATCTGCGAACTTTGTTAGCCAGAGTCCCTTAGTGTTGGCCTGTACTTCAGAGAAGTAGATGCCAAACAAGAGTGGTCCCAGGACTGAACCCTGATGTACTCCACTTGTCACTTGTCTGGAGCTGGATTTTGAGTCGGCTACTTTCACAGTCTAGGTTCTGTCAGTAAGCCAGTTGGCAACCCATCGAGTGACGTAGGGATTTATGCCCAGCATAGTAAGTTTATCTATGATTCCAGAATGGGGGTTAGTGTCAAAGGCCTTGGTGAGGTCCAGATAGGCTGTGTGGACCACCTTACCCTCATCCACAGCTCTGGAGACTGATTTGAAGAAGTCAATCAGGTTCAGGAGACAAGATAGGCCCTTCACAAACCCAAACTGGGTGGGGTCCAATGTTTGAAGGTTGCCAATGTCTTTGTTTATAAGTTCCATGATAATGCGTTCCATGCCCTTGCAGATCAGGCTTGTCAGACTGATGGGACGGTAGTTCTCGGGATCCAAGGTGGATCTCCCCTTGTGGAGTGGGATAACTGTAGCTGTGCACCACTCAGTGGGCACGAAGCCTGGGGAGAGGCTATGATTAAACATGACACTTAGGTGAGGTGCCAGTTCATTTTGTAGTTCATGTTGTACACAGCCTGGGATGTCATCTGGTCCCATGGATGCTGTAGTCTTAGCTTTGGAGAGTGCGGTTTCTACCTGTGTAGCCATGATTACCGGAATTTGGCAATCTTTTGGTATTCAGATGGGCCCTTTAGGGGGTGAGAGGGGGTGAAGCTGGCACTAAATCCATCTGCCAGGATATTGGCAATATCCTTGAGATCAGTATATTTAATGGCATTCTGTTGAAGCTCAGAGCAGATCTGAGCATTGCCATTTAGATTCTTGACATAACTATAGAATGCCTTGTGGTTGTCTTTGGAATCTTTGGCAATTTTATTTTCGTAACTAGCTTTTGAGGATTTAATGAGGGATCTCAGCTTCTTACTGAGGCTGGTGAGGGAGTTTTTTGCATCCTGGTATTTTCCTCTTTTCTGCAACAGTTTCTCCCTTCTGTTGTATAGTTTGTTTATAGCAGGGGACCACCAGATTGGCTCCCTTTTTTTGGAGGAGAGCATCTTGGTTCTTTTTGGGATGGCACGATTCATGCACAAGTGGATGTACTCGTACAGTGCCTTAGTGTAGGATTCTGCAGTCAATCTTTCAGATCCCATCTGCATGGGTGTCATGAAGTTTGTCACTTCTGACTTCAGTAGCATGAAGTTGGCTTTGGAGAAGTTTTTTAAGGAGGTTTCCTTACTGGGCTGTGGGGGTGGGATGTGGATGTCAAAGATGATTTGCTTATGGTCCAACCTGACTAATGAGGGAGTGACCACTGGTGTGGAGCATCTATCTCCCATGTTGGTAATGACCAGGTCTAGGATATTGGAGCCCCTGGTGGGACAATGGATTAGTTGATCCAGGGCGTTGGAATTTATGAATTCCAAGAACTGTTGGGAAAAGGAGTTGGTACCCGAGTAGTTTTCCCAGTTAATGGCAGGATAGTTGAAATCACCTAGTATTAGGGTGTTTGGTTGTATCTTAATATTTTCCAGTATGTTTAGAAAAGTGTAATGAGAATCTTGGGGCATGGTGGGGGTCTGTAGCAAGCTACAATTTGGATTGCAGTCTTACCTAGTGTTAGTTGCACTTGGAGAGTTTCAGATGCATTGTGTTGGGCCTCTAGCCTGGAGGTGTGAATATCCTTGGTGAATATGGGCACTCCTCCACCTTTAGTGTATCGGTCTTGGTTTTGTGGCCGAAAAGTGTGGTAAGAGTTGTAGCCTGGTATTGTAGGGGTGCTCTCTGGAGCCTTGAACCAGGTCTTAGTTACTGCACAGATATCGATGTTCTCCATTTTTAGGAGTGCCTCGAGAGAGTGCATTTTGAGGTTTAGACTTCTAGCATTGAGTAGCATTACCTTCAGTTGGTATATATAGTTAGGGGGGATGTGGGGGGCATAGCCCCCCCCACCTAGGTGGATTTTAGATAGTAAATGTGTATTGTAGTTGTAGGCAAGTGTTTACTTGCCCTGGGAAAAAGTCTGTGATTCAGAATTTTAAGTTTCATTATTTTCGCCATGCAAAAATAACGTTTGGGATTGTGGTCTTTCCCTATATTGAAGTAGATCCATATTTATATATATTACTTGTTTTTACATTCTTTTTTATATATCAAATCTGTAAAATGTTTACATTGTTTATAACTGTTTTTA
This sequence comes from Protopterus annectens, assembly GCF_019279795.1. Lineage (NCBI taxonomy): Eukaryota > Metazoa > Chordata > Ceratodontiformes > Protopteridae > Protopterus > Protopterus annectens. Next base: position 1,259,570,245 of record NC_056732.1, on the reverse strand, counting down.
ATTGTAACTGCCTGTCTTGGAGCTTTTCTCCCTGGGCCTCCGCTGAAAATGGACTTGATTCCAGTCGGACTATCCCGGTCAGCAAATGTAAAATAAATAAATAAAATAAATAAATATTTATATGTGTGTGTGTGTGTGTGTGTGTGTGTGTGTGTCACATACATATGGATGGATAAAAACACTTACATGTATAAATATAAATACACATACATATATAAACACATTCAAAGGTCCAAAAAAAGAAAAATCTGAAGCAACTGCCTGCATACAAGAACACGGGAGCGGAACCCCGTACAAACCAGTAAAACCCACTGCAAGTTCTACTTTTATCAACAGACTGTGAGCAGTTAGATCTCTTATAATCTTCTCTCTGTGATACTCCTACTGATTCTTCTGCTGTGCACACTACTGGACTCCCCTTTTTCCTCCCATTTACTGTAACAAATATATACATTTTTCCAAAGCTTTGCATTTATTTTATATTCTTATATTTTATTCTCCCATTTATTGTAACAAATATATACAGTTTCCCAAACCTTTACATTTATTTTATATTCTACTTCCCTGATGCTTTACTAAATCTACTTTTGAATTCACACAGATAAATAGACACCTTTAGGTACTGACCTGGGCTAGCTGGTTGATTGTTTTTCTCTTCTCACAACTTTCTCCAAGCGCTGGCTCTTATCCCCCCCCCATTCTCTCTGTCTCCTGACATAATCTTATTGTAAGCTTCCCAGCCCTGTCAATCCTGTCTATTCCCTCCCTCTTCCTCTTGAGAGTTTACTTATTCCTCCCTTGAGCTGTGACGCCATCTTTAAATACTAAAAACCTCTGTCTGACTACACTCTGTTTCTGTTTGTCCCACGGGCATCCCTCAGTAGTGTGCACTTACTGCATGTCCCTTTCTAAAACCCCTGGCATAACTACATTATTTTCTACTTCTCAGTGAACTGCAGCTCCCCATTGGTCCATAAATAATAAAAACAAACAGAAAGGTAACATTCAAACCAAAATGATAGGCTGCCCTATTTCTATAGTTGCTAACCTTCATACTGATTGTTTTCTGTTTGGCGACTGCTGCTCCTCCCCCTCCACAAAGGTGGCAAAAATGCTGGTACTATCAACTTTAGGCCTATTGCCATCCTTTCCCCTCTTTCTAAAATTCTAGAGAAAACAATACAAGCACAACTCATGGCACACCTAACACTAAGCAATCTCCTCCCCCTTACCCAACACGGCTTCCGCCCTGGCCACAGCACCATGACTGCCCTTCTTTCGTACCTTGAAACCATAAACCTCGAACGCGACTCAGGCAAGTTTGTATCCGTACTATTCCTAGATCTGTCAAAGGCCTTGATCTCACACACCCTACATATATCCCAACTCTCCACCCTAAACCTCTCTGCCACCACCGTCGCCTGGTTTTCCAGCTACTTGTCCAACCGCCAACAAGCTGTCCGATGGAAAACTTCAACCTCCCCTTCCTTCCCACACCCACAGGTGTCCCACAAGGTTCTTTTCTTGGCCCTCTTCTCTTCAACCTATTCATTGACCACTTTCACCAATCCATCCCAGACTCATCTGTCATTCAATATGCAGATGACTCAACAATCATCTGATCAGCCTTCTCCCCTCTGAGCTCCTAGCAAAAACCCTACTAGCCTTCTCCAAAACAGAAACCTGGATGCAGTCTAACCATCTGGCACTAAATGCAAATAAAACCAAACTAATGTGTTTTCCCCTACCAAAAACTCCATTGACAAATCCATATTTACCATACAGAGCCAAAACAACATCCTTCTTGAAATTGTTACCAACACCAAGCTTCTTGGCATCATTATTGATGAAGAACTAAAATGACACCCACATCCACTCCACAATCAAAAAAATCCACCAAAAGTTAGGTCTCCTCTTCAGGCACAACCGCTTCCTAAGCCCCTCTACCCGTCAAACTCTTGCATCCACCTTCCTACTCCCCCCCCTTATGTATGGTGCCCCTCTTTTCACCAATCTCCATCTTGGCCTTCGGCCAAAATTTAATCCTGCTACAACAAGATCTTCAAATTTGCAACCAATTCAAAAAACTTATCCCACCACTGCCACTCCCTCCTCACCCACAACTGGCTTGAACTACGCAACTACCTCAGCTACCTACAACTCACCCTTACCCACAAGCTCATCTTTAAACCTGCCAACTGCCCAGCTCTTGCTACTTCCTTAAAACCTTACATTCCCAACCGCTCACTCAGATCCAAAAAATAAAATCTTCTTCAGGTCCACAAACCTGCACGACCTCCTGGCCATCTATTGCTGTCCCACTCCTTAGCTAAATAGTGGAACTCTCTCCCCACACACCTACGCAACCTACCTTACCATGCAAATTTCAAATCTCAGCTACTCGCTTATCTTTCTTCCAAATGGGAATGCCCTTGCCACGCTCCAACTTAACCCCCCCCCATTCCACCTTGCACTGACTCATCCATCAACCTCTACTATTACTTCATCCCACCCAAAACAATCCCTCCCCTACTAAAAAAACTAATTTTCTCTCTAATATCTATTGTATTATACTCTCCAATCTCAAATATACTATTACCCTCTCCATGCATAATATTTTCCTAACCTACTAATGGCTAGTAGCTATATATTTTAAAATGTTAAACCTACAATTGAGTTTATAACAAAAATATTCACTTTATGTAAATGTTGAAATTTCTGTATTGAATTATGTCTTTTCACTTTTGTAATATTGTGACAAGCCAATTGCAAATATCATGGAGCTTATCTGTAAATGTTTAATTAGCTGTATGAACTATGTCCTTTTGTAACATGTGAAATGTAACTTGCAATTATTGTGGAGCCTTTCTCCCCGGACCTCCACTGAAAACGGGCACTTCTTGGCCCAGTGGACTTCCCCGGTCATCAAACTTAAATAAATAAAATAATAAAAAAAAAATATATATATATATATATATATATATATATATATATATATGTGTGTGTGTGTGTGTGTGTAAATGTTTAGGTTTTACTTTATACTGACTGCATAGTTCATACTTTGCTTGACAGATGCTGGGCTGAGATTGAAATTGGTCTTCCCTAATCAGTGCACCACCCTGGTTAACAAATAATTAATACATAACAGATAAATAGATGGATGGGCAGGCCCAAGTGATCAAGACACCCTGTTGTCATTATCTCCACCTGAAACTGTGTTTTTGCTATCACTTTGGCTTTCTTTTCTAAACTAGTATTGCTGTAGGAAATAATGTAGTATTCCTTTTGTCTTCTCATGATTTGGTTATGTATCGCCCCTGTATACTCCCATGTACACCATGACTCTTTTGCAACGAGCATTGTTTCTGTACAGTTGTTGATGCTTGTGTACTCGCATTGTTCCATGAGTGATTTCTTCACTTTTTTGTTGCCTGTTATTTTTGTTTGAGATCATTATAGCATCTATGTAGGCAGAATTTATGTCAAATATTCCAACAGTTCAGTTTCATTCCTCTTTTTAGCGACATAACAAATTGTTGCAGTAGTTTTTTTTTTAAGACATACTGAATGTGTTTTGTTCTGGAGTAGGAATTTTTCCTGTAGGCAATGCTCAGTTTACAATAAGCACATGGAGTGAACAATTGTTCATGTTTCTAAATATTAATTAGTCTGCATTGTATAATTGTGTTCATCTCATTATGCGGCAGAAGTGGAGTGCAAGAGTACCCTTTTCAGAGCTGACTGGATGTGTATAAATGGGTTTCCTTTGGAAGAAGAAAGAATTCCAGCAAAAGCATAAAGTATTTAGTTACAAACAGCCCAGTAACATTGCCAAAATAATTTAGAGTTTAGTTGTTCTTGCAGCCAGTAAGCAGTTCCTGCTGATTTGTGCTGAATGGCCATGATTTGGCTTTAGTCAGCACTTAAACAAGTGCATCCGTGCAAAGACAGCGGGCATGTTTACTCTTCATCCATTCACTCTTTGTTGTGGCTGCATCTCAGTAAAGTGATTTTACAACCACCTACTCTGCCTGTCTTCAGATGTGAGAAAAGGGGAGATGTTCTGCATTTCACTAATTTGATAGTGTCGTGCACCAAAAGCATTATAATTATATTTGTAATGTATGCGAGTGATTTCAGCCTACCTGTTTTGCTTATGAGAATGTCTTTCCTTTAATTCCTTTTATTGTCAAAATCTGTTTACCTTTTTTTTTTCATCACAACCACAAGAACCAGGTAACATATCACCAAACGTTTCATCAAACTACTGAACTTGTAGGAAGAGGAAGAAATGAGAGAATGCTGGGTGCTTCACCACCTTGGGGATGCAAGATCATAATACTGCTAAACTCTATTAATATATGAAATTATTGCTCATAATAAAAAATCATGCATTGCATACATATCTGCATAAGTACATAAGTAATAGTTTTCACCTTCTTAAGGTAGTAAACAGACAAAATGAACACTGGCAGGATCCTAACCTAATCTTGCTCATTCTTTGTTATGTTTATCAATAGGTGTTTGCTCAGCCTGCCAATGTCACTGTCACCAAGATGGATGTCAACAATCTGGCCATGGTAATGGCCCCAAACTGCCTACGCTGCCAGTCAGATGACCCACGAATCATCTTTGAGAACACACGAAAAGAAATGTCCTTTATTCGGGTACTGATCCAGCACTTGGACACAAGTTTCATGGAAGGAGTTCTATAGCAAAGAGGAAACCAACTGAGACACTGAACATAGAACGAGCAAATGTGACTTGACTTAATTCAAAATCTATTTAAGAAAGCTCAAAGGGAAATTGCTGTAGAAATTAGTTAAGTCTTGTTCCGCAAGATAAATGCTCGGTCCTGTGCTGCTCGTCTCTTTCACAGACTTAAGTTTGCTGGTATTAGGGACCAAGGAAGCAGCTGCCATCTGGGCATTTTTTAGTCCATACAGTGAGGTATCACCAAGACCATACAGCCAAGGGCTAACAAACACATCTGATGGGCTAGTTCCCAAGGCCAGAAACAGAGACACCCACTGTTAATGCCCTGCTTGTCATGACTCAAAAGACCTTTTAAAGTTTGAAATCTACAAATGTCTTTTTAATGGAGTTTGAATTGAGCAGGGTAAATTGTATTATTTATTTTTTTACTTATTTATTTTATTTTATTATTTTTTGCAAGTGTTGGTCTGACAGGATGGATCATAAATCAAATTGTAGTGGAGTGCTTAGCACACTTTTCCACAAAGAACATCCACAGAGATAAAATGTGCAACAGCTTACAACAACACAGCACACATCAAGATGCTTTAGTTCTTACTGGGTTTATTACAGTTGCTACACAAGTGAATCAATGCATAGTGAAAACTTGGGATCTTCTGCTGTGAAAGTGACTAGCAGTTCTTACATAATGGAAGATACTACACATATGATACAAAACTGGAGCACTGCAGTGCTGAAGGAAAGCAATCGTGCAAATGACATCTGATTTGTACTGGCTTTTGTTTCCATTACATTGCCACTGTCTGTTCGTCTTCTCATTGGATAGTTATTACAATACTGTATAACAGATAGATGTTTATATAATACTGGTATTTAGCAACCCATGTGGAAGTAATGTGGAAAGCATTTCATTTGACATTACAGATGATTTTTGGTTTCAGGTAAATAGGTGTATGTGTATTTACTGTTTCCTTTCAATATTCCCAGTAGCAAAGCCCCTCTTTCCTGCTTCCCTCCCACCCCTTGCACAGATAAGTGGATAGTCCATCTTCATTACCTGTAATTGAACCTGCAGGAGAGATCAGTAATCTTGTTTGCACTTAGCACCAGCATAACTCTCCGGGTTAAGTGGCAGAGGAGTATAAATCTCAGGTTTAGTGAGCATGTTGTTTCCTAACACACTGATCATAAAAGTCCTTTTTATCAAAATTATTGTCACACTATAAAATAAACAAGAAAACATATCAGGCAGATTCCTTACATCAGAGGGCCTCAGGGATGCTGTGATGTTTACCAGAAGTATGCTTATTTCAGTGCATGCTGTGAAATTTATAACCACGTCTGTGTAGTTTGACCACCAATGTGCAGTGAATAAGACAATCAAGAATATGCAGCTGCAAACATCTAGTAAGTGATTTTGAGCCAGAAGCCCCAGTCCCTCAATAGGGTAAAGCGGGGAGTAGAGACCACTGCCCTCTTTTTTAATATGTAAATACTGGAACCAGAACCAAAACCAAAACCAGTGCAAGTACTTCAACAAATGTTATACATACAGCACTGCCTGTAGAACCAAACTTCTTACAGTTCCATAGCTCATAATATAAGGCACCATGTAAATTATCTCTGTGTTCCATTGACTAATTCAGATTAAACTTAAAGTAACATGGGTACCTATCAGAATTTCAAGAACTGAAACTGAGAATTCTGAAATTTCATAAATTCTGAATTTTTTCAGTTTCCTTTGATGTGCAGTGTGGTTAGAAGCATGCTTAGCAGTTGGAGATGAAGGAGCTTGACAGAAGACCGCTCCGAAAGCAATGGTTTTCAAATCAAGTATTTTTAAAACTTCAGAACTCACAACTTAAGTTATTGAAATTTGGAGTGGGAGCCACAGCTTTATAAGGAACGAAGACATCTTCCACTGGAGATAACAAAGGTCATGTGTAGAATATACAGATTTTATTCTCATTTTGAATGACTAGAGTATCATAAATTAGTCGGAGCATTAGCTAGTCTCTTTAAAGCAAGGTGTGGACTTAAAGAGCAACTGAGTAGATGGGACTAATGAAATGGGGTACAAATACATTGCGATGAAGGCAACTTTGAATATAATTACATTGTTATATAAATAAGATTAAAATACATCAGTTCACTAAGCAGCTGTTTTACTTCCAGCCATAACAGACACTTGCATCAGATCCCTTGTCCCAACTGCTACAGTTGAGGACACTATATATGTGTCATTAACCAAATGCAAGAAGTACTGCTTACAAGAAAATATTTCAGCATTTTCCAACATGAAGAAAGCAACTTTTTCTACTTCCTAGTTCTAACAATGTTACTGCATTACTGCAACAGAAAACATGTTTTGACTGAAAATACAGAAATACAGGTCAGTTTAATATACTTCAATGTATTTACAAGAGTGCAAAAATGGCAGACACCACCAAAATAATCAGTAAGGGTACTGTACATGGCAATATATTTCAACTTGTTTCCAACAATAATAACTAAGGCTGAACATTGTGCTTGAAATCTTCAACTCCATCCCCAGTAACCATAGTGGCTCCACCTTGCTATGGTGTCTTCAGTTGTCCCTGTCTGTATGGATTTACTGAATCTATATAAACAGGGACATCTGACTATATGTATTTATTGAATTCATTATTATGAATTCTGAATACACTGATTCCTCAAAGAAATGAAATAAGATTATATGAAGCTTTAGATTGTGAAATACATTTAGTATTCCAGTCATGGCTTAGAATAACTGTTTACTAGCAGTATGAACTCATAAACAAAAAAGTCTACACTTCACAGCCTTTACTGCATTTTTAATATTACATTTTTGATTTAATGGTTAAGGTGTTTGCCTCACAGGCACAAAGTAAAACGTCTGATTCTCACCTTTATCACTATTTGGTTATTGGCTAGCCATGTAATGGTTTGCAGACAGATTGCTTAGTATGTTTATCTTTGGACTTGTCTAACCTTGTCTGCTGAGTATTCATTTGCTAGACATCATTAAGTGGATTTCTTATTCTTTATGCTACACCAGAAAGACCTTTAGCATACAACCACTGCATAATTAGTTAACTAAGTCTTTTCAGACATGTTGTCATTGAATGTCCTGTACATGGTAGATAACCTTCAATACTGAAAGTTATCTAACAAAAAAGAACCAAAATAGCTCAGACTAAAACAGCACAAGAATGTTTACCCAACTTTATTTTACCATACACAATCTGGTAACTTGTAATTTTTCCTTCAAGTGATCTAATACAGCAGTAAACCACAACAGTTTAAATAACAGGCCCAGTTAATAATCAAACAACCATCACACAAAAAAGTTAAGATGATATATATATATATATATATATATATATATATATATATATATATATATATAGGTCTATATTAAATCAGTGAACACTTAAAAAAGTGAACACCCATGTAAGCGAAAGCTTACAATCCCGAACACATAGAACAGTGATTTTTTTTCCAGGGAAAAAAATCGCTGTTCCAAAAAAGAAAGAAAAATTTAAAACATTACATAAAGTGGGGGGCTTTACCCTCCATACCCACCCTACTTAAATATATCAACTACGAGATTGCACTACAGTGGCAAAAATGGCAAAATAACGAAGGCGGCCAAGCGATTTCTTTCCCAGGGAGAGAATTTGCTTATTTTGCCATTTCGTGCTTTAAAGTTTGATCAAGATGCATTTGATCTTATAACAGGGAACCTATATATATATATATATATATATATATATATATGTGTGTGTGTGTGTGTGTGTGTGTGTGTGTGTGTGTGTGTGTATATGGTTTCACTTTATAATGTCGAAATGCTGAAATCTCGAATTTCAGCATTTTGAGACTAAAGCCAAATTTCAAAATGTGGAAAGTGCATAATCACAAATTCGAATATCTTGAATTTGGGGTTATGGCTTTACATTATGTAACATGCAGTGTTTACGTTGGATGTAGTTTGATGTGGTGTATGGATTTGCACGGAGTGTAAGGTAAGTGACTGTTTTTTAAGGGTTTTGGGTGGGAGTTTGAGTGTGTGTTAGATTGTTTTTAAGTTGTATGTGTGGGTTAGGGTAGGTAGGTTAACGTATGAGTGTGTGATTGTTGGATGTGTTGGTGTTTATGTATGTGTGATGTGTGTGTGTGTGTGTATGTGTGTGTGTATGTGTGCGAGGGACTGTGGAATGTCTGGGTGTGAGTGCTCTGTCTGTTACTATTTGTGCGATCTCGGAGTTAGTATATATAAGTAGGGAATGTGTGGGGGTGGAGTGGGGCTTGCCCCTCCTGCTTTTGTATAGGGTAGGTATTTGCATGTTTGGTGAGGGGGGGGGTTGTGTTTATTTGTTCTGTGGTGTGGGTGTTGTGGTTTGTGTGTGGTGTGGTGTATGCTGTGTGTTCGGGTTTATGAAGTTTCGGTTTTATACGGTTTCGGCTTTATGGTCCCGAAATGCTGAAATTCAAGATTTCAGAATTTTGAGATTATGAAGTGAAACTGTGTGTGTGTGTGTGTGTGTGTGTGTGTGTGTGTGTGTGTGTGTGTGTGTGTGTGTGTGTATGTATATATATATATATATATATATATATATATATAAATACATATATATATATCTATATATATATATATATATATATATATATATATATATATATATATATATATATAGACACACACCTTGTTATATTTAATTAATGATTCAACCCCTTGTAATTAATGTATATATTTTTATAATTTCATCTATATTTCCAAAAGTATTACAGCTATCGGTGAGTCCTCTCCTCACCACTGTTTAATATAGGTTTGGCCAAAACAGTAAAAAAAAAAAATCCATTAACATTACTACCTTTAAGGCATTTTCAAAAATGGTCTGCTACAGCATTTTCTAACTTTTTTGATTTTTGTATCACCCATATTTTCCATAATTCTGAATCTTGTTTTTTATGTCTCAGATATCATTTAATATAATCCCTTGTACAGTCAGTACAATAAACAGCACACAAAAAAATCACAAGTAAAAATTAGTAGAACTGTAAAATTCTTTTATTTTACAACCAATGTATATTAATCTTGGAACATACTTTACAATGTCCGGAAGGAAAAGTGGCCTGATAATATTTCTTTCAAAATTCGTCAGGACAATGTTGGTCAAAACTTCTTTAATAAAAAATAAACAGCTAAAAACACAAATTGACTTTATTACATAAAAATCCAACTGGTTCATAGGTAAGGCACTAGGCTATCGGCCCAAGGGCCTACGTAAGCCTAGCCAACAAGGTTCCCTGGCTTACACCACCCAAGAAAGTTATTTTCCTGTGCCACTGTCGAGCAGGGACACAGAAGTGATCCCCGGGGTGTATTTCCTATTTCCCATCCACTCATCAAGATGTTTCTTGAAGAGTGCTAATGAAGAACTTTGCTTGACATAGATGGGTAGCCTGTTCCAGAGTATAGGAAGTCTCTGGGACAGGAATCTATCCCTCCAGCATGTCCTGTTTATTGTGGTGACAAGGTTTAGGTCCCTAGAGCATGTAGCTCGGAGGGATTGGGATTTCTTTAGGTGTAGCATGTCCAGCAGCTCTGGGTTTGACATAGCTTTACATGTTAGGCAGAGATCACCTCTGAGTAGGTGATACGCTATGTAGTAAAGCTGGAGATTTTTGAGGCAGTCAGTGTAGGGCATTTGTTTGAGGCCAGTATTCCTCTTTGTGAGGTACTTCTGTGGCCTTTCCAGCTGCTGCAGATGTCTTGTGAGGTACATTCCAAAAGGGGAGTTGTACTCTATAATGGGTCTAATGAGTGTCGAGTAGAGGGGAACAATGACCTCTTTTTTCCTGGATGAGAACCCTTTTATGATGAGGTGTGCCATGTAGAAGGACTTCCTGACTACTGTGGCGATGTGACTATCAAAGGAGAGTACTGTCCACCTGGGTCCCAAGGTCTCTTATGACACATTCGGTGTTAAGTAGATTGCTGCCTATGTGGTAGTTCATGGGTACAGAGTTTTTACCAAAGGGGGTGACACACTAGTTTTTGGCATTGAGCTTGAGGCCATGGCTCTGACACCAGGCATCTGTCTCAGCAAGGCCCTTCTGTAGGATGTCCACATCATTTGGGGACTTGACTATGGCTCCTAGTTTGCAGTCATCTGCGAACTTCATTAGCCAGAGGCCTTCTGTGTTAGCCTGTACTTCAGAAAAGTAAGCACTTTAATTCATGTCATGGAAATTCTTCAGACCACGTTGTATAATGAACACACTTATTTAAATACTTAATAGCAAAAACATGTGACCCAAAGCACTTAATGCAGCCATTCGTTTTTTATTATTTTGCTTTTTATGACTATTTTCTTTGTTTGGAAGTTTTGTGAGGTAAACTTTTAATGTTTCTGCCCCTTTTATAAGAAGAAATTACTTTAATCAGAAGTAACTTCCTTAAAGATAAATCAGAGATTAAATATGACCCATTCCCTTAAACAGTCTTCTCTAAAATTGGATGAAAAGCAGTACAAATAGCAACAAAATAGATCATAATAGAATCATTAGTTAAATCTTTAATATTTTCAGCATCTCATTCATTACACCTACTATATACAGCTCTACCAGTGTTATTACTCTAACATAAGTACCAAAACAGTAAAAACAGACTTAACAAAGAAAAATAATGAATAAAAAAGCCGATAAAAATCACACTGCTTTAATTAAAATCCTCCAGTAAGCGCTTTCGTCTCTCCAACAATATTCGGAGACTTCTTCAGACTGAGATTACAATTAAATACACACCACTTTTATACAATGCAATAATCATGTGATTAATGACTGTATAATTATCACATGACTCTAAAGCCTTTTAGTGTTTTAACCCTTTCCTTTTCTAATACATAATAAAATCCTCACTTTTGTTCAGACCAGGTGGAAAACAGGCATTTAACTTAACCTGCCAAGAATATTCAAGTCACCCTAGCTCCCCTTCAGGGTTTAATAAACACACTACATTTTCTAAGGCAGTACAACAAATTTAAAATCAAGCTTACAAACACCATTTTTGTAATGCTTGCCCAAAGCATTCATTTCATCCCCTATTTGAACTGCTTTATAACTCTGAGCAAATTAATTAATCAGGTAGTGTTTCTGGGTCTTACTGCTGTGAGGAACATGAGCCTTTTCTGTTTCTCTGGTTTTCAGATCAATTTAAATCTACTCCCATAGGCTGTTCTGTCAGTGTTATCTGTTTCTCTGTTGTTGTACTGTCTACTTGTACAGTTCATGTTGTATAGAGTCTTAACTACTTTGCCCACCCAGGATGTAGTACATTTTCTGGCTTGGTGAGATATGAATGTGTACCATGAGTGCCGCAGAATGTTTCATAAGGACTGAACACATAGTGTAGACTATCTCACTGACTACTTTATACCATAATTCCACATCATAACATGAAATGCATGTTGTGATTTATAGTAACAGACACTGTGGGCATTTAGTGCTCACTAATCTAATTCAGCATTCCAGTAAGGTGGAAGAATCCCTCAAAATGTGAATCAGGTCAATTAGGTGATGAAAACTGTGCCCATGGTAATCCTGTCATAACAACCCTGCTCCTTTACTAGCTGTAAACTACCTTCAGTACTGTATGTAATACATGCTTCCAACATTTCTATATTTACTGAAATAAAAGGTAATGATATCATTACAAACTTAGTGTTATGTTGTAGTGGAGAGCATTCTTCCATATTGGATGACAGTGACTTATAATTAGCACTTCAGTTAACCAAAGGTTGTGTTAAGATCTAGTCTGTCAGTCCAGTGCTGTTGGTATTTTGTCTTTCTTTTGGGAAAGTATTTCATATTCTTGATATCAATTTCAATCTGTTTCATGTAGGTATACCGAGCTTAGTGCAAGTGACAAAATATGTGACCAAAGTCATATCATATGACAGTAAGATATAGCTCTATTTTATTCAGACATATGGACACAACAAGTAAGAAGGGGTGGTGTTTGTCACACAGTTAATTGTACAGATGTTTTACTATCCAAGATGCCTACATACCCATTTTCTGCACTACTTGCAGCTCCCATTTGGGACAGTGAATAGCCTACGTGGCTGCCTCTGTGCTGTGATATTCTGGTTCTTCTCTGCTCTACCAATACCTCATTAGCATAGTCCTCTCTTGAACCTCATCAGCATAGGATGGGTGAAATTTGGGGAAATAATCCAAATAGTTCAGCTTTGATTTTTCATTGAGTTTTCTGCACAAGTCCCAGCACATATATATTTTCTATACTCACTTGGGTGCCTATCATTCAGGCCCACTTATTGTACTGGATGGCTTTTAATCTTGGCAGTGTGAGAGCTTTCTGAGGATGTCAGTATTTCTAGATGCAGGTCAGCCTCTCATTTTAATGTGACCTAGAATGAATTTGATATGCTACATGTTGGCATGTCAAGGTGCAGAATGTATTCCTACAGCATTTCCCCTGTCATGTTGCACTGATCCCATTTATAGCACTGTGTGTCCAAAACTGGCATGTGACATACTATTTTATTGGGAAAATTTCTGTAATATGTTTGTAGTTCATTTTGTTCTCATCCAGTATCAAAAAAACATGTCATTGGGATTCAATTTACATATACTGTCCTTTATTTTATTTCTGCATGTTTAAGACTTTAATTTTTTGCTGAAACTTTAGTTTTACAAATAACAAGATAGTTGAGTATGTGTGTAGGGAACGCATCTGAGCATAAGCATAATCATTTGTTTACGTCACTAACATTCTTGGTTGTATAAAGGAATATTGGAACAGTATTTCTATATATAAAGGTGAGATTGGCTTAGTGATTAAGGTGTTTGCCTCATAGATACAAAGTACAGGGTTTGAATCTGACGACAGATTATTGGCTAGGCTCAAAATGCCTCTTGTGGGCAGTTAGCCTAGTATTCACCTATGAGCTACCTAGAGTTGTACTGAATGCCCTACAGTGATGAAGTGCCTATGTCAACCGCCAAGGGGGAGGGTTAGGGCTATAGAGAAAATGTCATCATAGCCTTCTCCCAGAATGACACAGGCTACTGATCGGAAGGGAAAACCTTTCAGCTGGGAAGAGACAGCTATGGACACCTTTAATCCATGGTCCGGGGGATAATCCAGACTTACTTAGCCAAACAGATGAGGGAAATCCAAACTATGGCTGGGGACAGGCATAGTGCAGTAGCCTGTGGGCCCTAGTCTGGGATGTAAGCCAGGCATACCTGCCCATGTTGAAGGCTGACCACAATCCAGGTGTGCAGGTAGATGGCTAGTCCTTGCAGCTTATACTGCAGTCACATCTTTTTGTAAGATACACTTTTAACAACTGACCACTGGTTGAATGCCTGTGTACCTTAATTGTACATACTGTAAATAATAATATCACTTGCATTTATAAATAATGTGCAAATGTATTGTATGTAGTCTGTTACTGCACTATGTACAACTCTGTGTATTCTGTGGTCTGTGTATAATTTTTTTGTTTGTGCACCACTAGTCATGGCTAAAAAGGGTCTGTTGACCACTCCACTTACCCAGTTATCAAACACAAATAGAATTCTGGAGTGCAGACAGAGGCACAGCTCACTATCAAAGCTGCCTGGATAAAGACTGACTCACCCCTATGGCTATCACCTCCATACTAGAGATACTTGGTAAGAGGGAGCAAATGAGCTCAGGTCCCATCAGGAGAGGCGTTATGAATGACAAGTACAGGGCCAAAAGGTATCTTAAAAAAAAAAAAAACTCTCCTAGTCATTGTCTTAGTTATGATTCCTTATGCTTGCTTTCGCTAAAGAAGTTCCTTTACTACACACCCTTCTGTTTGCATGAAAAATATCAAAGCTTGTCTTTGTAAATGCTTAGCTCTCTAATACTATTAAATAACAGTGAGAACACTGATTTGTGGAGGGTGAAAGGGCGATGGAATGATAACAAGCTTATGTTCACACATCTAGTTAAAATCAGGTTTCTTTCCTTTCCTGCAATATGCAGTAAACAGATTCTTTAACATTAATTACTGCAAATGGATCTCACTTCCTTTCCTTTCCTTTCCTGCAGTATGCAGTAACGTCAAAGTTGATTATCTCAAAGTTGGAGTACAGGGGTATAATCTACCAACAGAAAATGTGTTACAAATTGAATGACTCCTACTTCAGTCACTTTTTTTATTAAAAGCAGGAGTCACTCAATGTCTTCACACAACTGTATTTAGACTCATTTGTAGTCATACTGCGGGCATTAGTTGACTGCTGTTAGAAAGTTCCCTTTCCATCAAGCTCCCTGTCTCAGCCTTTCCTCTTCATGACAGTAATTCCCAAGTCTCCTCATCTCCATGTATTCATGCTGAGCTTCCATTCATAGCTCAAAATCCAGGCCTTGTATACATATCTTGTCATCTTAATGTGGTTCATAATCGTAACCAGCTGTATTTATTTCCAAAAGATGAATACCAAAGGCAAACTTGTGTAACACAAATGTTCATAGAAAAAATCCAAGTGTAAAAAATCCAAACATAAATCCACTGTCCATAGGCAACAGAAGGAGTTTAGTGCTTTTGTCCCGTTGAATTAAACCAGAACTTCATCTCTTTCTGTTGCCTGTAGTCAGTGGATTTATTCTTGGATTTTTTCTATGAACAGTTGTTACACCAGTTTGCCTTTGGTATTCATCTTTTGGAAATAAATACAGCTGGTGACTTTCTCCATTCGCACTGCCTTTTGTTAGTTTTCTGAGTTTGTGGTTACCATTTTGAGTTAATAGTCATTCTGTTTTATTAGCGGCTTCAGACATTTGTCTAGATTATCTAGAAATTGTTGTAACTTATTTAATCAACTCTTATATGAACCATATTTATTTATATGTTAAGATTTGTCTGGCTTCCAGTTCCAGTTTCCATTATGGCATACATTGAAGCATCCTCAATTCCTGTCTCATATTTCAAGACTTTTCTTAGTGAGATGTTTTCTTGTTCATTACTCTGGCCATCATTGGATCTAAATTGTATGAATCAACAATTTTTCTGGATGAATTTTATACCTTCACAGCCATATTTGATTTTTTAAGAAGGAGCTATATTTCAGTGATGTGCTCTGTATTTGAAATCTCTGTTAGGCCCTATAGGTTCTGGTTTTCTATAGTTAGAAATGAATACCGTACCATACCATAGGTGTAGATAGACAATGTAGAAATTATCTACTCAGGATTAAAGCCTCAACTTTCTGCTTCTTTTTTACAAGGGGGCAGGAAGGGAGACTGGGCAACAAATTACTCAAGTAGACTTCCTTCACTTTACATCTAACTCACAACTATATCACTACTCGCAACCTAAAAAACTTCAACCCAGATACCTTTTCTAACTCCCTAAAATTAATAAACTGGAACCCTCTAAAAACTGTACCCCTGGAAAATGCAGTTGCCTACTTCAACTCAACTTTCATAAACCTCCTAGATTGCCATGCCCCCATAAAATCAAAAAGAATAAAAATCAAAACTGCTCCTTGGCTAACCAAAAACACACTAGCTATCATGTACCCATGAGCACGTCACCAGAAAAACAAGTCTCCCTCCACACTTAATGAATACAAAACACTCCGTAACAAAGTCAAAAAGCTTATCACTGAAGACAGACAGAATTATTTCTCCTTGCTCCAAAACAACCATAACACAAACCCACAAAAATTTTGGAACGGTATCTCCAACCACCTTAATCCCGGCAAAATAGGAAACCCCAGCCCTGACCCTAATGAGCTAGACATAGATCTAGCCACACAATTTAACTCCTTTTTTCATTGACTCCATTTCCAGACTAACCTCATCCTTCTCAAACACTACACCCTCCACTTCTCCTCCACCCTTCTCTAACAGTACTTCACCCTCCACTTCTGCATCCCCTTTCACATCTTCCTCATCATCACCACTCTCTAAAACCCTCTCTTCTCAGCCCCTACCTTTCTCAGTAAATCCCATACCCACATCTACCATAAAAAAACTCCTCCAGAAACTGAAACCATGTTCAAATGCCCCTGATAACAGTCCCTCATACTTTCTAAGCATAGCCGCAGAAGCCATTGCCTTCCCCATCAGTATTCTAGTCAAGCGCTCTATCCAAGAAGATCTTGTACCCCAGATTTGAAAAAAGGCTTTTTATCATAACCTTACATAAAGGAGGCAAAAATAACAATATCTCATATTTCCATCCCATCACCATCCTATCTCCCATCTCCAAAATTCTAGAAAAGTGCATCCATCTACAACTCCTGCCCTATCTTATTGCAATCACCTACTAACTCCAACACAACATGGATTTAGACCCGGACACAGCACTATGACCACCCTGCTTTCCTTCCTTGAAATTGTAAATAAAGCATGGGACTCTGGCAGCATTGTATCTACCCTCCTACTTGACCTCTCTAAAGTCTTCGACACCATCTCTCACAGTCTTCTTCTTGCTAAACTCTCTAAACTAAACCTATCCCCCTCCTCTATAAAATGGTTCAACAGCTACCTCTCCAACAGACAACAAGCATTAAAATGGAACAAAGCCACCTCCTCATTCATTAACACCCCTACCGGTGTTCCCCAGGGATCCATCCTGGTTCCCCTCCTTTCAATATATTTATAAACGACTTCCACCATTCCATCCCTTACACAAATGTTATCCAATATGCAGATGATTCAACTATAATCTGTTCTGCCACCTCCATCCCCACACTCCTAAAGCTTACCCAAGACACATTCTCAACCACAGAACAGTGGATGAAAGAAAATCACCTACTACTTAATGCCTCAAAAACCAAACTAATGGTATTTACCCCTTCTAAAGCCACCTCCATCAATATAAGCACGTTCTACATCTCCTGCCACAACAACACATCTCTCAAATTGGTATCTGAGGCCAAACTACTAGGGGTCCTCATTGACAACCAACTCAAATTCAACTCCCACCTGCAACTAAATATTAAAAAAAACACCAAACACTTGGCATGCTCTACCACCAAAATCGCTACCTCACCCCTTCCACTAAATTTACCCTCTCTACCACATTTCTCATCCCTTCTCTCCTCTATGGTGCCCCACTCTTAACTAACCTACAGTTCTTTATTAAGACACAACTCTCCTCTTGCTATAACAAATTTGCCAAGTTTGCCACCAGCCATAAGTCTTCCACTCACCACTGTGTATCCCTCCACAAACTGAATTGGTTAGAACTATCCAATCATCTCACCTAAACACAACTCACTCTTGCTCACAAACTCATCTTCAACCCCTCCCTCTGTCCCTTCCTCTCCTCTACCTTTAAAATGCACCTCTCAGATAGACTATAGTGATCTAACAACCAAAACCTAATAGAATTGTACAAACGAACTCATCCCCCAGGTAAAAATCTCCTATCCTTTGCCCTTGCATGCCTCTGGAACTCCATACCACCATCCATCCGCATCACCACAAATCACTCTTTATTCACAAAATCACTTCACTCTCATCTAAGCTCCCTGTGGGAATGCTCCTGCTCCCACCCCACATAATCCCTTCTCCTCTTTACACTGGCAACATCTACTTCACTTCATTCTCTAATTTTTACAGCTTGCGCTAGCATGTGCTAAGTCATGAGCAACAAGCTACTTAGACTCTATAAACTGTATTATTTCCTTCAGAAAATATACCTTTAAAATGCAGTGTTCTCTAAAATGCAATGCTTTTTATTTAGTTTATATACACAATGTTCTTTCTAATGTAATTGTTTTTTTTTCTGCAATATTTGTACTTAATGTAATCTAAAACCATGACTGTAATCTTTGTTTGTATTTGGAGCTTTTCTCCCCAGGACTCCATTGAAAACTGGTTATTTTTTGGCCCAATGGACTATCCTGGTAAAACAACTGCAAATAAATAGCGCCTTTGCAAAATGGTACCTAACTGCATTGTTTCTACTGCACGAGATACACTCAGTCCAATTCACCATTTTTTGTTGCAGACTCTGTCAGAGCGGTCTCCACTGCTGTTGTCTTCTTCTATAGTGTTTCTGTTGTCCGTGCTGCAGTCAGCTGGGCTTCACCTTATAAGTTCACAAAACATTACTGGTTTCCTTTTTACCAGAATTTGAGAGGTAGTTTTTTTTCTATGTGGTTCTTGTTTTCCTGTAGTTTTCAAATATTTTTGGTTGTCTTTTTTACCTGTTAGCTTTATTCCAATATTTTGTCATTTTTAGATAAGCCCATAGGAAAACATTCATTTAAAATAGAGGGGGCCACCCTTTATGTAGAACATGCAATGGATCCAGTCCATGACAATTCTAACGGATGAGTAATTGAAGGAAAATGTCATTGTGGATATCATAGCTCTTGGTGCTGTATTTCTACCTACATTATCTCCCTGTAAGAGTAATGTCAGAAAGCCATCTGCCAACTTGGGCCCTTCCTCAAAGATGAAAGCAAATATACTTGCTTTAGTGACCTAGGTAAATCTTAATTTGTGATTTGTTAACTATAATGCTGATAACTTTAACTACCATAAATATTAGCCTGCTAAACTCCTTTTCCTTGTATTCACATTTTGCTGGGCTATTGCCTACCTTTTCTAATGTTATAAACAATTTTCTTGAGAATTAACATTTACAGTATTTTCTCTTTGTTCAAAAGGTTAATTTGCATATGAAAGTCACAAAGCTGAGATTTTTACTTTCATATTTACTGTTTGCTTAAATGTTATGATTGGCTACTCATTGTAGTACTTGATAATTTATTCTATCATTTTATCTGATATTTCATATTTATTGCTGTTAAAGCTATTGTTAAATTATTTGACCAGTTAAATGTCTTTGTTACATGTTGTCTATTATGTACCATGTTAACATCTGCCATGCCCAGGTTGTGAATGCAGAAGGTCTAGTGACAAGTTCACCTACCTGGTTTACAAACTCTAAATAAATAAGCAAGCAGGTATATAACTTACCCCATATCCTTTATAAGAGATATTGAAAAAGAAAAACCCAATCAAATCAGGTAATACTGATATGCCAACAAAGTTCTCAAAGGAATTCCCTGTGCATTAAGTGAGCCTGGGTGACAGACAGTCAACTAAGTGCAGAATATGCTAAGTGGTGGGCTTTGTCGGATATACACAGAGCTAGAAAAATCATTATATGACTGATAATTCAGGAAGTTGCTATCCTAAAAGGTACTAGCTGCGCAGGAAACAACATCAGCATGCCAGTGAGAATACAGTTTTCTGTGGATTGAGTGGACAGCTGGCTTGGTTACCTACTGCCATCCAGTGGACGTCTTTAAGTAGTGCAGCTTCAGAAGTAACTTGCGGTAACTATGGTTCACCATTAATGAACAGGGTGGCACAGTCGTGCAGTAGTTAGTGTTGTCGCCTCACAAGAGGTTCTCCAGTTCGATTCTTGGCTGGGGTGCCTTCTGTGTGGAATCTGCATATCTTCTCTGCATTCGCATGGGTTTCCTCCCACATTCCCAAGACATGCATCTGGAACATTTCTCCCCAGGCCTCCACTAAAAATGAGCTCTGTCCCAGTCGGACTTTCCTGGCAAACAAATGTTAAATAAATAAATAAAATTGTACGTAAATCACAGTATCTGTGTAGCTACAGTCTTACAGAGCTTAGATTGCAGCACCAGTCATAGAAGAATTTGTCATGCAAAAGTCTACAAGGAGAAATGCAGAAACATTTGTAGTAAGACATATATTTACTTATACGGCTAGGTTAACTGCTCTAGTCATCCAGGTCAGAGCCAAATTTCTATTTATTTTCTGTTCTTCTAAGCACCTGTCAATTGTACCTGTGCTGTTTCTTATTTTTGATTCTTGCAATGATAGTTTCAAGAAAACTTAGGAAGATTGGGAAATGAGCATCCAGTTTGTGCTGCCATCCTGAAAAATATGTGCTTCTGTCTGGCATTGCCTATGTCAGGGTAAAGAGATACCTTCCATAGCAGGATGCCATTTCTCTACTGCAACTGGCTATGCTCTGACTTTCTGCATTTTTTTAGAAATAAACAAACAGCCATTTTGTTAGGGACACTTAATAAATTGTCCATGCTTTCTTTGGTAAGTAGGATGCCACTTCATGATAAAGCTAGGCTCTTTAGGACATGGCTTGTCTTATTGTTATTATGGTTTATTTTCCATAACTGTTATGTGGGAACTGAACAGCTGTTTAGATCTTTTTTTTTTGCATAGCTGTGGGAGCCAATCTGAGCATCAGGATATACAGTGGCTAAAAATGTGTTAAATAAACAGATGTGATGGAAACCAAAACTACAAATCAGATGTTATAAACTGTTTGCCTTCTAAGTGTTTATAAATTAATTGCAAAATAAAGTTTGCTAGTTATGGAGGGAAGGATACCAGAATGGAAAGGACTTTCTTGGAGAAACAAGGCTCAAAATATATATGTCACAAGAAAGTTCCAGTATGCAGTTCAGAATATTGTAGATATATCTTTCACAGTGGACTTTAATACTGGACTTTGTGTTTTTACTAGTGTAAAGTAAAAGAAAAAAATTGTAAAGACAAACTGTCAAAATATTTTATGTTACTCAGATCACAAGTTCATACTTAAATTTTAAGCAGATTTTTTGTGAAACTGTTACACAGCTTTGTGCATTTTGTCGTTTTTTTCTGTTACAAATTTTTTATTTCAGAAATAATGTTTTATTTATTGTATTGTCTGCTTTCTAACACAGTTTTTATGTTATTAAGAAATGTGTCAAACTCAGTATTGCTCCACTTTCAAGAGATGCAGATTTATCCTAAACACTTTAGAATGGAAAACACCATTCCAATTTCCATTTGTAGCACTAATTCAGAGTTTATTCTGAGTTGTAGAAATAGTGTTGAACGTTCACTCTTTAAAGAGCAGTATGAGGATATAGTTTACCTTGAAACCGGCAAGCATGTCTTGGAAGTAAGAGCATGTCAGACAGACTTTGATAAACTCTGCTTTATTTTCCTTGTGTTTACAGTGGAGATGGATATTTATATATGTATATGCAGAGCGTACTTAACATTTAAAGAACTCACACCCATTGTCAGGGAAACTTGAAAGACACATACATTTATGATTCAGTGCATCCTGCATTTCATCTACTTTCACGTGCACTTTAACATTATTATTTTTTTTTTACTCAGTGCAAAGCATAAAAACAAATACAGTGTGAAAATACTAACTAAAAAACAGTTTTTTTTTTTTTTGGGGGGGGGGACAGTGATGAGATGATGTAATTTGCTATCCAGAAATGTATTATTTACATAAATTAGTCATGTCATTGTTATTACAGTTTGATTAATTTTCAAAGCTGCAGCTTAGCTTTCATAATTTTCCATTGTACTTCACATTTTCTACATTTATACAGGGTAAAATGGGTCGCAGATTTCCAAATGATCAAAGAACTAACTCACTTTTAAAATGTTTCTGGTTTCCCAGTCAAACAGAAACCCCTTTTCAGGTTAGGAAGTATTTAATATGACTCGCATTACCGACAGGCTTTCTCTGTCTACTGGAGATTGCAATGTTATGATGTCTGAGACATCACACTTGTCTGTATCGAAATTATTTTGATGTGTGAGCCATGTTATCTACAGAAATAAGTAAATGGGAACTGGCATAGGGTAGGAGAATTGTGACTTGTGAATGTGGCCCCATTTTATATCAGTACACAAAGTAAACTGATAGACAAGTGTTCAGTATGAGGAATCTTTATATATAAGATTTGTTATATTTAACATACAGAAAAAGTGACTGGGAAAATGTAATACCAGAAATGACTTCTCAAGCCAGTACTAAATAATAAACAACAAACTTAACTGAGTCAGCCAGCTTCTCCAAACTGTCGGAAAAAAAATCTTAGTTGCCAAACTATTTGGCTTTAATAACTTCTAAATCTAGAAGTTTATACAAAATAAAATAGAGAAAATCAGCAGATTATGCTGTATGTCATGGTGGTTGCTGAACTGTTAAAAATACATGTGCCCAAATGCTCTTTGTGCCTTAACACAATGTTGTAGCAGCTTTACATGCAAGGATAAGATTGTCATAAAAGATTCTTAAATGCAAGAATTCTGAGGCACAAAGTCTTGGTAGTAGAAACCATCAACTTTCAGTAATTAATCCTACACTCTACTGCAGTTTTGCACAGTTGAATGTAGAATGCAGTATGACTGCACATTTCCATTCATAACTTAAACTCATCTTTTATTGTTATTATTATGTTCTCTTAAAAGTTCCTTGAAATGCTTGTGGTTCTTTACCAACTTTCACCATAGAGGTGAGAGGGAAACTCCATGTAATGTTGTTCAACTAATTGTAATTATAAAGCATGGACATTGTAGAGACAAATCCATGTGGTGTGAATAAATTACATATGGACATTTTTTGTGGACAAGTTGTGTCTTTTTCACTAGTCACCATATTTGCATGGTTCAATAAAAGAAAAAGATGCTTCTTCAATGAATTAATAACTACTTATTCCCAGTTAGAGATTATTTCAGTGGTTGCAATAAAACATCTAGTAAAATGTGTATGAATATATATATATATATATATATATATATATATATATATATATATATATATATATATATATATATGAAATGCATTTAAAATCTTGAATGTCCAAAATACCAAGAGGCATAACAGCAATGAAAATGCTGGAAAACTTGGCAATGTTCTATGCAGGGGGTCAAGCTGTGTCTCCCTCAAACAATCTGCTAAAAAAAAAAAAAATATATATATATATATATATATATATATATATATATATATATATATATATGGATCACCTTTTATATCTCCGAAAATCGCCGTTTCACCACACACATCACCAACACCAAAAGAAAACGAAAAAACAAAATACCGAAAACAGAAAAAAATCAAAACCATTACACTACACACACACACTACAACAACAAACACACACAGTACTAAAGCATAATATATCCACTATCCCTAACCCAAACTCCTCCTACATCATCGCGACACTACACCTCACCCCTCACCCTACCCGCACCCTAACCCTAACTCACTTAACCCACCCCTAAACCCCACAGTCCTCACTAACCGCACGCATTACCCTACCTGCACCCTAACCCTAACTCACTTAAACTAACTCTACAAACCCTCACAGCTCTCACCTCGCACCCTTCCCCTCTGTCCTCCCTAACCCTCTCTCGACCGATTTACTACTCATCTTGCCGGGTTTTCACCTTGGGAGTCATTCATTTTGTCGGTGTTTCGTCTGTTTTGATTTCAGTGTCGGCGTTCGGCGAAATTGTTGGGCGAAGTTATATCCAAATATGGATCTTTATTATATCACTTTAATATCTCGAATCGCACACACTTTCACGCACACACAAGACCGACAACAAAAAAACGACCAAACAAAAACACCGTAAAACCATTACACCAACACTAACCAACACAAAACACACAACACACACCATAACACTATCCACAACAACACTAAACCTAACCCAAACCCTCTGTTACACACTTAACCCTACACCACCACAACTCTAACCCCTACCCCCCCCCACCCTAACCCTAAACCCACCTCTCCACCCACCCTACCTGCACTACCTAACTCCAAGACCCCACTACTAAATCCCTAAACCCACTTCCTAACTCTACCTACTCCACCCCTAACCACAAGGTCACCCTCTAAACCCAACCTCACTAACCCTAACCCTAACTCCAACCCTAAACCCACACACCCTCACACACTCCCTTAGTCCCTCACTTACCATATATATATATATATATATATATATATATATATATATATATATATATATATATGGTTTACCTTTAAAATCTCGCAACACACTTGTGCGACTGTTTACTTACCCGACTTGGAATGTCGGAAACAGCAACGTCAAATGCTCAGAATTGTGAGCCATGTACTTAAAGAAAGTCAACACTTAAAAATGTCAACTTTGAGCTGAACTACCTGTACTTCCAGACTTCTTCTATGAATGTTTTGCAGCAGGGCAAGCCCCCATGTGAGGGGCTGTGCCCCCCATACCACCTGTTACTTATATATACAAACTCAGAGATCACACTACAGTGAGGGAAAGGGTATATTTCCTGATCTCCACAATAGTGTGATCTCCATTCAATATGCCAAATTCAAAACAGCGAATGCACACTAGCATTCGCTGTTGTGGGTTCACATTTTTTTCTCTAATATGTAGTTTTGAAAAGTTACTATCACATCAAATCCTCTAAAGCTAGCTATGAAAACAGAATTGCAGCAGATAGTAAAGACAATCACAAGGCCTTCTATAGTTCTGTAAAGAATCTCCAAGCCAATACCCATATTTGCTCTGAGCTACTGCACAATGGTACCTCCTATACCAAGCCAACAGATACTGCCAATATACCAGCCGACAGTAGAAGGCTGGCTTAATGGTTAAGATGTTTGCCTTACAAACAGAAGGTGCAGGGTTTGAGTCTCACAAGGGATAATTGGCTAGGCTTAAAATGGCTTACAAGGGCAGTTAGCTTAGTAGTAACCTATGAACCTAAGAATCAGTGCCAACTTTACCTCTCTCCCCCCTAAGGGACCAGTCACAATGCCAGTAGATTGCCATGCACCCAGTATTAGTGCTGCACATGTTAAAATAGCACTGTCCAAGGCCAAGAATACAGCTTCTATGGGACCTGACAATATCCCTGGTTGTGTTCTACATGAACTACAAAGTGAACTGGCACATCACCAGTGTGCCCTGTTCAGTCACAGCCTCACCTCAGGCTTTTTCCCTAGCGAATGGCGCACTGCTACAGTCATCCCTCTCCATAAAAGAGGAGCGACTACAGACCCATTAGCCTGATGAGTCTGATATACAAAACTATGGAACACATCATCATGAATCTAATAAACAAGGATATAGGGAATCTCCAAACTCTGGATCCCACACAGTTTGGTTTTGTGAAGGGTAGATCATGCCTGCTCAACCTGGTCAACTTCTTTGAATCAGTCACCAGAGCTGTGGATGAAGGCAAGGTAGTTTATACAGCCTACCTTGATCTGGCCAAGGCCTTTGATACCATTCCCCACTCAGGAATCATAGATAAACTCACTAAGCTAGGCATCAACCCCTATATCACTAGGTGGGTTGCAAACTGGCTCATGGGTAGAACCCACAGTGTAAAAGTAGTTGACTCCAAGTCACACTGCCGACCAGTCACAAGTGGAGTCCCACAGGGTTTGGTACTGGGTCCTTTCCTATTTGGTATCTACTTCTCTGAAATTCAGGTCAACACAAAGGGACTCTAGCTGACAAAGTTCGCAGATGATTGCAAGTTGGGAGCTATTATTAACTTCCCGAGTGATGTTGACATCCTACAGAAAGGACTCACTGAGACCAACGACTGGTGTCAGAACCATGGCCTTAAGCTCAATGCCAAAAATGTGTCATCATCCCCTTTGGGAAAAAAACAGTTCCCATGAATTGCCACATCAATGGTAGTCCACTGAAGGCAGAAGGGATCTGGGAACACAAGTTGAGAGCAACCTCTCTTTTGACCACCACATTGCCACTGTGGGCAGAAAGTCCTTCTGTGTGGCACATCTCATTACTAAGGATTTTGCATCCAGGAAGAAAGAGGTTACTGTCTCCCTCTACTCTTCCCTCATTAGGCCAATCATTGAGTACAATGCCTCATTTGGCATGTACCTCACTAAGCACCTACAACAACTGGAGAGGCCGCAAAAGTACCTCACAAAGAGGATCCTAGGCCTTAAACATTTGTTCTATATGGACAGACTAAAAAAACTCCAACTATTCTCTGTCTCATATCACCTACTTAGAGGCGATCTCTGCTTGACTTTCAAAGCCACGTCTGACCCACCTCTGTTAGAAATGCTACATCTAAAGAAATCCCAATTACTCCACACCACTCATGCCAGAGACCTCAACCTCATTACCACAATCAACAGAACATTCTGGAGGGATAGGTTCATAACCCAGAGACTGCCCGTGCTATGGAACAGACTTCCCGTACATGTCAAGCAGAGCACCTCACTGGCCCTGTTCAAGAAAAATCTTGATGAGTGGATGGGAAATAGAAAATTCACCCCAGGGATCATTCCAGTGGTTTTACTCGAGAGAGGCACTGGGAATTAAGGTAGGGTGCCACGATGTCAGGGTAATCCTATGGGCTAGGCTTATAAAGGCTCCAGGGCCATTAGCCTAGTACACACCTATGAAGACTAAAGGTGGAGGCGTGCACATATTCATTAAGGATATCCACACCTCCAGGCTAGTTGCTCAGCATAATGTATCTGTAATTATCCAAGTGCAACTAACTCTGGGCAAGACCGCAATCCAAATTGTAACTTGCTACAGATCCCCCACCATGCCACAGGATTCCCAGTCCTCATTTCTTGATACTTTGGGAAATATTAGGGTACAGGTGGGTCTATATGACAGTATCGAATGGACTAAATAATGAATGCTATTTAGTCAATCCCATACTGTCGAAATGGCAAAACAGCAAAGTCACGGAACATCGAATTTTTTCCCAGGGAAAAAATTCAGTGGGCCGTCTTGGGGACTTTGCCATTTCCTCCACTATGGTGTAATCTCGGCGTTGGTATATTTAAGTAGGGGGGTGTGGGGGCACAGCTCCCCACATCAGGGGGTGTTGGGGGCGAAGCCCCCCACTTAAATTTGTGTTAAAGTTTTTTTTTTTTTTTACAGAGCAGCCAATTTTTTCCCTGGGAAAAAAATTGCTGTTCCGTTTGTTCAATATTTTGTTGTTTAGATATTATCAGTACGATGAAATAGCATTTACTATTTTCATCATACAATAATATAATATAGATGCTACAACCCAGCACCCTAATAATGGGCGATTTCAACTACCCCACCATTAACTGGGAAAACTACTCATGTACGAACTCTTTTGCTCAACGTTTTCTGGAATTCATAAATTCCAACGCCTTGGATCAACTTATCCACACCCCCACCAGGGGAAGCAATATCCTAGACCTGGTCATTACCAACATGGGTGATCGGTGTTCCACACCAGAGGTCAATTCCTCATTGCTCAGATCCGACCACAAGCTAATCAGCCTAAATATCCAGATCCCACCCTCCACCCCCATTAGGGAAACCACCGTAAAAAATTTCTCCAAAGCCAACTTCATGCTTCTTAAGACAGAAGTGGCAAACTTCATGACACCCATGCAGATGGACAATAGAGGCATGACTGCTGAATCCTACACAAATGCACTTTATAAGCACTTACACGAGTGCATGGATTGTGCTATCCCTAACAGAACCAAGATGCTATCCTCCAAAAAAAGGAAGCCAATCTGGTGGTCCCCTGCCATAAACAAACTCTACAACAGAAGAAAGAAATTGTTGCAAAAAGAGTAAAATCCCTTGATTGGAAGAACTCCCTGGTCAGCCTCAGTAAGAAGCTGAGATCCCTCATAAAATCCTCCAAAACTAGTTATGAAAACAAAATCGCCACTGATTCTAAAGATAACTACAAAGCATTCTATAACTATGTCAAGAATCTCAATGGCAACACTCAGATCTGCTCTGAGTTACAGCACAATGGTGCTAAATATACAGAACCAAATGATATTGCCAACATCCTGGCAGATAGGTTCAGTGCTAACTTTACCACCCTCTCACCCCCTAAAGGGGCCATCTCTATACCGGAAGAATGCAACATTCCTGTAATTACGGTTGCACAGATAAAAAACACACTCTCCAAAGCCAAGAACATATCATCCATGGGACCTGACAGCATCCCAGGCTGCATTCTACATGAACTACAGAATGAATTGGCACCCCACCTAAGCACCATGTGCAATCATAGCCTCACCTCAGGCTTTGTACCCACTGAATGGCACACAGCGATGGTTATCCCACTACACAAAGGGGGAGCCACCATGGACCCCAGGAACTACCGTCTCATTAGCCTAATGAACCTGGTCTGCAAGGCCATGGAACGTATCATCATTGAACTTGTAAACAAAGACATTGGTAATCTCCAAACTCTGGACCCCACCCAGTTCAAGTTTGTAAAAGGCAGATCGTGTCTCCTATACCTGATAGACTTCTTTGAAGCAGTCACCAAAGCCGTAGACAAGGGTAAGGTGGTTCACACAGCCTATCTAGATCTTGCCAAGGCTTTTGACACCATTCCCTACTCTGGAATTATAGATAAACTCACTAAAGTATATATAAATCCCTATGTCATAAGATGGGTTGCCAACTGGCTCACTTGCAGAACCCACACAGTGAAAGTAGCAGACTCCAAATCCGATTTCAGACCAGTGACAAGTGGAGTACCACAGGGTTCAGTCCTGGGTCCTCTCCTGTTTGGTATCTACTTTTCTGAAGTACAGGCTAACACAGAAGGTGTTTGGCTAATGAAGTTCACAGATAACTGTAAATTAGGAGCCATAATTGAAACTCCTAACGATGTGGACATCCTACAAAAGGGCCTCACTGAGACAGATGTCTGGTGTCAAAGCCATGGTCTCAAGCTCAATGCCAAAAAGTGCATTGTCATCCCCTTTGGTAAAAACTCTGTACCCATGAGCTACCACATAGGTGGTAGTCTACGTAACACCGAAAGTGTGATAAGAAACCTTGGGACACAGGTGGACAGTAGTCTCTCCTTTGATAATCACATCACCACAGTAGTCAGGAAATCCTTCTACGTGGCACACCTCATCACAAAAGGTTTATCATCCAGGAAAAAAGAGGTCATTGTTCCCCTCTACTTGTCAATCATTAGACCCATTATAGAGTACAGTGCTCCTTTTGGTATGTACCTCACAAGACATCTACAACAACTGGAAAGTCCGCAGAAATACCTCACAAAGAGGATTACTGGCCTCAAACAGATGCCCTACTCAGACCTTCTCAAAAAACTCCAGCTTTACTCCGTCACATATCGCCTACTCAAAGGCGATCTCTGCCTAACATACAAAGTTATGTCAAACCCAGCGCTGTTGGACATGCTCCACTTAAAGAAATCCATATCTCTCTGAGCTACACGCTCTAGGAACCTAAACCTTGTCACCACAATAAACAGAACATGCTGGAGGGATAGATTCCTGTCCCAAAGACTTCCCATACTCTGGAGCAAACTACCTATCTATATCAAACAAAGCTCCTCGTTAGCACTCTTCAAGAAAAATCTTGATGATTGGATGGGAAATAGGAAATTCACCTCAGGTATCACCTCTGTGGTTCTGCTCGACAGGGGCGCAGGAAAATAATTTTCTTAGGTGGCGAAAATCAGGGTACCTTTTTGGCTAGGCTTGTATAGGCCATAGGGCTGAAAGCCTAGTACCTACCTATGAACATATACTTGCATCCAGCAAGTCAGCCACAACATTTTAAAGGTAAACCATATATTTGTATACACATATATATATATATATATATATATATATATAATAGGGTCATAGGTTCATAGATTAGTATAGGCTAACTGCCCTTGTGGACCATTTTAAGCCTAGCCAAGTACCCCATGTGAGAATCAAACCCAGCACCTTCTGTTTGATATACACACACACACACACACACACACACACACATATATATATATATATATATATATATATATATATATATATATATATAGTTAGATAGATATATATATATATATATATATATATATATATATATATATATATATGGTTCCCCTTCACAATCTCGAATTACTGAATGCTTAAAATTCACTAACGCGAGACTGTAAAGTCGAAAACCCATAAGCTCGAATCTGCATAAGCGCAAATTCAAATATGTCGAATTTGGGCTTATGCATGTCAGCTACGGGATGGGAAGTGTGTAAGTCGGGATGTTTTATGGAAGTGAAGGTAAGTGAGTGTATGTGTGTGTTTTGTAAGTTGTGTGTGTGCATTAGGGTAGGGGGAGGGGAGTATGAGTGTGAGTGTTGGATGTGTCTGTATTTGTGTGTGTATGCGAAGCAGTGTAAAATGTTTGTGTGCTGTTTTTTATTTTGTGTATTAGTGCGATCTCGGAGTTAGAATATATAAGTTGGGGGTGTGGGGGGTGCAGGGGGGCTTGCCCCCCTGTGTGCATGTAGTGTAGGGCTTGTAGTTTATGTGATGTGGGTTGTATAGTGTGCGTGTTGTGTGGTGTATGTGTTCTGTTGGTTCGGGGTTATTTTTTTTCGTGCTTGTGGGTTTCGAGATTTTTGTTGTTTCGAGTTTCTGGTTTTGGCTTATTGCATTTCGAGCTTGTGGTTATTCGGGCATATGAAGGGGAACCATATATATATATATATATATATATATATATATATATATATATATATATATATATATCTATATATATATACCAACTCTGAGATCATACTACAGTGGGGAAAGGGAAAACACCAGTTTCCACTGTACCTCCGTCTTGTCAAATTACTACTTTGTGGTCAGTGTTATGCCATTTGGTATTTCAAACCTGCACCCAACAAAAGCTGTCTTACAGAAAGATGACTGTCAGGTATACAAGCTATAACTTGTTTGCTAATGTATGCAGCCACCCACATCTATTTTTTGTGAATGAGAGTGTAAGTATGCACCCAGGCTGACTTCATTAACCATCAAAGCCCTGTCTGATAGATTAATAATGCTGTCCATGAGCTGGCTAGCCCATAACATCTTATCAGCCTACCAGATGTCTTTTGTACATGTATGAGTCACTTGCTCTGATATAGCCTTCATTGTTATACAGCGATAAATGTTCCAACATTCTGTAGCACTCCAGTTGCATATAATTTTAACCTCTTAAGCACAAAGTAAGTGGATTGAGGTTGTTTTCATTGTTGCCAGCCAAATATTCACTGTCTGTACAGCTGTGCTTCCATTGTTCAGTATTTTAGCTATATAATGCTTTCTTGTTTGACAGCTCCAAGAGATATTTTTTTCTTATCGCAAATACTTTTTATTTTTCGTAATCCATTTCAAGAGTACAGTCTGGGTGTCTGTGACATCTCATGCTAGTCCCTTATATTTCCCACAGCTCGTATGAAAACATGTACACAGACTTTATTTTAGGCAAGTCATCTAACAGTGGATGGTTAGCTATTCTGAAGACCTTTACAGCTCTAGGAATACAAAGTAATTAACAGATCCTTAAAATAGTCATATATACCCAAACTTCGGCATTCAGCCTACATTCTACCTCTTCACAAAGGAGGCAAAAACACCAATATTTCCAATTTCCACCCCATTGCCCTACTCTCGCCAATATCTAAAATTCTAGAAAAATGTGTCCACCACCAACTTATGCCTTTCTTAACTCAAAACCACCTCCTAACACCCACCCAACACGGCTTCTGCCCTGGCCACAGCACCATAACTGCCTTACTACCTTTCTTAGAAACAGTCAATCGAGCCTGAGATTCTGGACTACTAGTATCCACAGTACTGCTAGATCTTTCTAAAGCTTTTGACACCATCTTCCATAAACACCTTCCTAAGGGAGTCTCTTCAACAAATGCCTCAAACCTGGGATGAGCAGACCCATCCCTGTCTGTTGCTCTGTCAGTCGCACAAGCTGCTAATCAAACCTGGGTCAGCTGGGCCATAGTCAGGTTTTTACCCCTTTATGTCACTGTACTGGCAAGTGTATGGCCCGTTTGAGTGAACTTTTCCCTGTGGAATTTGTAGGTAGATATGTTTTGATGGCTAAAATGATAGCTACCCCGAGAAGTCTGCCTGCCATAAAGAAGGTAAGTAACAAGGATGACCTAGAATAATATTTTGGTAGCATTTGAATAATATATCACCCAAGAAATTTGGGACAAATGAGAATGGGCTAAATTACTTTCCCCTCAGCTGACAGTGGAAGCAATGAAAAACTTCATGGACATGGAAAGGACCAATTATACTGCCTATTAAAGCCGCCAACAGACATAAAAGAATACTATCTTGATTTTAAAATAATTTGAAAAGTTAGGTTTTGTAAACTAAGCACAAAAAGTCTGAAAAGTTATTAACTTCAGTAGAATGTGTATTAGTTATGGGTGGCCACAGCGATTGGGGTTGCTGCCTCACAGCAAGAGGTTCTCCGGTTCGATTCTCAGCTGGGGTGCCTTCTGTGTGAAGTCTGCATGTCCTCCCTGTGGTCATGTGAGTTTCCTCCAGGTGCTCTGGTTTCATCCCAAAGACATGCTGTGGGTGGATTGGACACTCTAAATTGGCTCTAGGCATGATTGTGTGTGTGTGTGTGTGCGTGTGTGTGTGTGTGTGTGTGTGTGTGTGTGTGTGTGTGTGTGTGTGTGTGTGTGTGTGTGTGTGTGTGTGTGTGTGTGTGTGTGGTTTCTGTGGAAGGTTGGGCGCCAATCATGAGCAGAAAGGTGATCCGCTGTGGTGACCCCTAACCAGGAAAAGCCAAAAGAAGAATGTGTATTACTTATCTGAAAAGTTATTCACTTCAGTAGAGTATGTATTAGTTACGGACCATTTGCAAAGATTTTTATAACCATTTCTTTTTGCTGTAATTGTGCTGTTGTTACGTTAAGTGGGATTTCTAATAAATAAATAGCTTTTACTTTAGTTACTACTGTGAAACCTTTCTTATTAAGTAAACATAAGTGTATATTTCCACAAAATAACATCCACAGAAGGCACTCCAGTTAAGGAAATATTTATTTAGCACTTTCATCTAAAGATTTCATCAGAATAAAATCAGAAAATGCCAATCAACCTTATATACTGTTCTACATACTCATTTAAACAATTGATTGAACAATCAAACATTTAAAATCTAAAAACTTCAGCAAAGCAGCTTTTAAAGCAGTATTACACAATATGACACATATACTTATAAAAAGCACTTAATTATAAATGCTATCATTGATTCCAGGATACTTATCTGCCTGTAACCTAAGCTGCCAAAAGGTTTCTGTCCTCAAAAGCAATTTTTCATAGTCACCACCCCTTACATGCATATGCATTGAATCTAACATAAAAAATTGAAGTGTTTGAAATATGCGCATACAGTAGAATGTTTATAAACAGCATTGTTAATTTCACAGTGTTTAATACTATACAGATGTTCCCTTAGTCTCACTTTTAATTTTCTTGTAGACATTCCTATATAAAAAGACTTGCAGCTAGAGCAGATTGCAATATAAATAATACCAGAGGAATCACAATTAAAATAACTGTTACTTATAATGTGCTTATTAATGTGAGACAAAAGTACTGAAGAACCCTGCAAGATAAAAGAGCACATATTACAAAAAACACATGTATACATGCCATGATTTTTGTCACTCTTAACAGTCTTGGCTGTAATATTGCCTGTTTCTAAATATTGTTTTAGAGACTTAGCCTTCTTAATTACAAACCCAGGTTCATTTCCTACTATTTTAATAATGTTCCAATCAGCCTTAAAAATGTTCCAGTTCTGAATAAGAATAGATATAATACTTGAATCATCCACAGTCATGCGCAAACACTATTAGTATAAGCTTTATCTGTCTTATTATTAGAAACAGTGGAACTAACACCCCTGTTCTCCTTAGGCATGCCAAAAGACATTTTCATCCACAGCAGCATTAAGAACATTATAACTATAACCTCTGTCCATAAAAAGTACTATTATTTTATAAATTGCATCCAAAAAAATTCTCCTGATTAGTAGTCAACTTCAAGGCCCTGATTATCTACAGTGTACCATCCAACAACAGCCCCTAAGGCAAGACAAAGTACCCAACACTTCAGTCATAGGTGACTCTATAGTTAGGCACACTGATGTTTCACTCACCAGGCTGAACAAGGAGAAAATTACAGTCAGCTGCTTGTCGGGTGCCAGGATCCGCCACATAATGCATGTACTCAGGTCACTCCACAACAAGTACAAATATGACTCTGTCATTGTCCATGTTGGAGTGAATAACTTGAGACGTACCTCCCTGGGCTACATGAAAAGAGACATGGAAGAGCTCTCGGATCATGTGGCCCAGGCAGGTATGACCCTAGCCCTGAGTAGCATCCTGCCTTCACCCAGAATGATACCATGGTATAAGGACAAAATGATTGACTTCAACAATTGGCTAAGCTTCTGGTGTCATTCAAAGGGGATCCATTATCTGTCTGCCTGGGACTTCATGATCGACAGACCACGATGCTTTGTCAGAGATGGTCTGCACCTGTCGCCCCTGGGATTCAGGTTACTGGCTAAGGCTCTTGCCACCCCTATAGTGCCTTTTTTAGGCAAAGTTCAAAGGACAAAACCACCACCGTAACAGGTACAAGCGTGCAAAATCTGAAGGTAATGCTACTCAATGCTAGAAGTCTAAACCTCAAAATGCACTTTCTCGAGGCACTCCTAAAAATGGAGGACATTGATATCTGTACAGTAACTGAGACCTGGTTCAAGGCTTCAGAGAGCACCCCTGCAATACCAGACTACAACTCCTACCACACTTTTCGGCCACCAAACCAGGACCAAAACACTAAAGGTGGAGGAGTGTCCATATTCACTAAGGATATTCACAACACCAGGCTAGTTGCCCAACACAATGTGTATGAAATTCTCCAGGTGCAACTAACACTAGGTAAGACTGCAGTCCAAATTGTAGCCTGCTACAGATCCCCCACCATGCCCCAAGATTCTCACTACACCTTCCTAAACATACTGGAAAATATTAAGATACAACCAAATACCCTAATACTGGGTGACTTCAACTACCCTGCCATTAACTGGGAAAACTACTCATGTACCAACACCTTTGCCCAACGGTTCTTTGAATTCATAAATTCCAATGACCTGGATCAACTAATCCTTAGTCCCACCAGGGGCTCCAATATCCTAGACCTGGTCATTACCAACATGGGAAATCGATCCACACCTATGGTCACCCCCTTGTTGGTCAGGTCTGACCATAAGCTAATCACCCTTGACATCCACATCCCACCCCCATCCCTCAGTAAGGAAAGCTCCGTAAAAAACTTCTTCAAAGCCAACTTTATGCTACTCAAGTCAGAAGTGACAAACTTCATGACACCCATGAAGATGGGAACTGAAAGTTCGACTGCTGAATCCTACACTAAGGCACTGTATGAGCACATCCACTCGTACATGAATCGTGCCATCCCCAATAGAACCAGGATGCTCTCCTCCAAAAAAAGGAAGCCAATCTGGTGGTCCCCTGCCATAAACAAAATTTACAACAAAAGGAAGAAACTGTTGCAGAAAAGAGGAAAATCCCAGGATGCAAAAAACTCCTTTACCAGCCTCAGTAAGAAGCTGAAATTCATCATAAAATCCTCCAAAGCTAGTTACGAAAATAAAATTGCCAAAGATTCCAAAGACAACCACAAGGCATTCTATAGCTATGTCAAAAATCTAAATGGCAATGCTCAGATTTGCTCTGAGCTACAACAGAATGGCATTAAATATAGTGATCCCAAGGATATTGCCAATATCCTGGCAGATCGATTCAGTGCAAACTTCACCCCCCCTCTCACCCCCTAAAGGGCCCATTTCAATACCAAAAGATTTCCAAATTCTGGTAATAATGGCCAGACAGGTAAACACACTCTCCAAAGCTACGAATACAGCATCCATGGGACCAGACGACATCCCAGGCTGTGTACTACATGAACTACAAAATGAACTGGCACCTCACCTAAGTGTCATGTTTAATCATAGCCTCACCTCAGGCTTCATGCCCACTGAGTGGCACACAGCTATAGTTATCCCACTCCACAAGGGGGGGGATCCACCTTGGATCCTGGGAACTACCGCCCCATCAGTCTGATGAGCCTGATCTGCAAGGCCATGGAATGTATTATCATGGAACTTATAAACAAAGACATTGGCAACCTTCAAACACTGGACCCCACGCAGTTTGGGTTCGTGAAGGGCTGAGCTTGTCTCCTGAACCTGACTGACTTCTTCGAATCAGTCTCCAGAGCTGTGGACAAGGGTAAGGTGATCCACACAGCCTATCTGGACCTCGCCAAGGTCTTTGACACCATCCTCCTCTCTGAAATCATAGATAAACCTACTAAGCTGGGCATTAATCCCTACATCACTCAATGGGTTGCCAACTGGCTTACTGACAGAACCCACACTGTAAAAGTAGCCATGACCAAATCCAGCTCCAGACAAGTGGAGTACCTCAGGGTTCAGTCCTGGGACCGCTCCGTTTGGCATCTACTTCTCTGAAGTACAGGCCAACACTAAGGGACTCTGGCTAACAAATTTCACAGATGACTGCAAACTGGGAGCCATTATTGAATCCCCAAATGATGTGGCTATTCTACAAAAGGGCCTTACAGAAACAGATGCTTGGTGCCAGAGCCATGGGCTCAGGCTCAATGCCAAGAAATGTATAGTTATCTCCTTTGGGAAAAAGCATGTACCCGTGAATTACCACATAGGTGGCAGTATACTAAATATAAAGTGTGATAGACTTAGGGACACAGGTGGACAGTCGTCTCACCTTTGATAACCACAGCGCCACAACAGTCTGGAAATCCTTCTATGTGGCACACCTCATCACTAAGGGCTTTTCATCCAGAAAAAAGGAGGTCATTGTCCCACTGTACTCAGCCCTCATTAAATGCATTATAGAATACAATGCCCCATTTGATATGTACCTCTCAAGACATCTGCAACAACTGGAAAGGCCGCAGAAATACCTCACTAAAAGAATCACAGGCCTAAAGCAGATGCCCTGTGCTGACTGTCTAAAAAAACTCCACCTATACTCTGTTGCATATTGTCTGCTCAGAGGCAATCTCTGCTTAATATACAAGGCCATGTCAAACCCAGAGCTGTTGGACATGCTACACTTATAGAAATCCCAATCCCTCAGCAGCACACGCTCCAGGGATCTAAACCTTGTCATCACAATGAATAAAACATGCTGGAGAGAGAGTTTCCTGACCCAGAGACTCCCTAGACTCTGGAATAGACTGCCCATACATGTCAAGCAGAGTGCCTCTTTGGCCCTCTTCAAAAAAGGAACCTTGATGATTGGATGGGAGATAGGAAATTCACCCCGTGGATCACGTCAGTCACCCTGCTAGACAGGGGTCCAGGGAAGTAAATACTGTGGGAAGAAATAGCCAGGGAATTGTTATGGCTAAGCTTGTGTAGGCCCCAGAGCCAATAGCCTAGTAGCAACCTATGAACCTAATAGTTGTTAACAAAACATTCCTTCCTATAAATATTATTAGAAAAAGTATTATTACTTTTGCTAAACTGTATGGCAACATCCAAATTGTACATCAATGCTTAAAAAGCCTATGTTAGAGTCTAAAAACTCAGTAGTATCAATATTTGAAACAACGGCAGTGATAGCATCAGTAATAAAAATAAATCATTTATCATTTAAAGCTTTACCAGAAAGGCTCATCCAGACTCTGCTACACTTTGCTGTGAAGGAAAGGTTAGTTTGCTGTTATTTTTTGTATTTCTGTATTGCCTTTCTATATTTTGAATACTGTAGTTTGTTTTCTTTACCTTGTGTTTTGCTTGCATTCTGTTTTAACAGCATATTAAAACTTCAAAAGAGACCACAGCTCTCTCTGTTCTGAGTCAGGCAGAATTTTTTCTCTCCCTCCCACCCATTTAAGTTGTCTTGTTAAATACCACTGTCTTTCTAGTTGCCTGCCTCTTATGTTAATCTGACCATATATCTCATTTCTCTCTACTTTCACTGGCTTATGTGAGTAATCACAAAACCATCACTTTTGAAATCCCACCCTTCAATTATTTAAATTTATTGGCCATCCTACAGAATTTCATAGTACCAAAATACAAAAGTAACCACCCCTTTCAGTCCATCTTGCTGTTTTAAAAATAGTAACTCTCCACTAAACCTTAACTTTTAAACAGGTAAAACTCAAGTTACCTACTTTCATATCTAACTTCTCTAGTGCACACTGCAGAGTGCATTCTTTTCAATCTTACCTTTAAGCATCCCTGTTACTAGCACTTTCTCTAATACCTAAAAGATCATCTCTACTTGACTCCAAGTAGACTTTTCTCTATCTGTTAAACCTAGCACTTGCTCCTACAGTACTTATTACCTTGATACGGCACTCTTATAGATAGCACCCCAAAAGGCAAACCCCATTTCACGGTCACCCACATCCCCGGAATCTCTTTTAAAGTTTTTGTCTAGTCCTTCTAGCATGTCGAGGATCAGTTGCTAGTGTCCTCTCCTGCTCAGCTGGTGAACCTGGGAATATTGAGGCAATGTTACAATTGCCTCATGTACGCAGACAACCCTCTCCTCCTCCCGCAAAACACAAATACATGCGAGAGATGCAACTATACGGCCAAACTGGAGGCTGAGCTCTCTCAACATAGGACTGGCAAGACCAGTCAGGAGGAGAAGGTTACCACACACACTATAGACCCAGTCTCACATAGTACCATCACAACCTCAAATCATACACATAAACACACAAAGACATACTCGGCTCTGATCAAAAATCTACCAAAACAGCAGAGGCCACCAAAGCAGACACCCAAACAACCACCACCTCAGAACACAACACCTGCAACACATAGACCTCACAGTCAGAGTGTCAAACAGTCACAGCCCTTAAGGCCAAACACAATGCCAGACACACTAGTCATTGGTGACTCCATAGTCAGACACACTGGCGTCCCGCTCACCAGACTGAGTAAGGAGAAGGTCACAGTAAGCTGCCTGTCGGGCGCTAGAATCCGCCACATAACGCAAGCACTCAGGTCTCTCAACAGCAGGTACAAATACGACTCAGTCATTGTCCACGCTGGTGTAAACGACCTGAGACGCACCTCCTTGGACTACATGAAAAGAGACATTGAGGAGCTCTCTGATTATGTAGCCCAGGCAGGTATGACCCTGACCTTGAGCAGTATCCTACCTTCACCAAGAATGATGCCACAATACAGAGATAAGATGATCAGCTTTAACAATTGGCTTAAACTCTGGTGTCATTCAAAGGGGATCCAATGTCTGTCTGCCTGGGATGACATGCTGGACAAGCCACGCTGCTTAAGGGACGGCTTGCACCTGTCACCCTGGGATTCCGGATATTGGCAAAGGCTCTTGCCACCCCATAGTGCCTTTTTAGGCAAGGCTCAAATTCTAAACCTACCACCCTAGAACACAAAAAGGAAAAAACTAAGGGTAATGCTGCTCAATGCCAGAAGTCTAAATCTCAAAATGCACGAGGCCCTTCTCAGTATGGAGAACATCGATGTCTGTGCAGTGACAGAAACCTGGTTCAAGGCTCCTGAGAGCACCCCAGCACTATCAGGTTTTACCTCTTATCATGCGTTCCGCCCCAAAATCCGGACAATACCAAGAAAGGAGGGGGGGGTATCCATATTCATCAAAGACACCCACACCTCAAGACTGGTGGCAACGCACGATGCATCGAAGACCATCCAGGTGCAATTAACCATAGGCAAGACTGCTCTGCAAATTGTAGCATGTTACAGGCCACCCTCACAAACTCAGGAACCTCACATGGCCTTCCTGAAAACACTAGAGGATAAATGTATCACTAAACACCATCATACTAGGTGACTTCAATTACCCTAATATAGACTGGGAACACTACTCAAGCCCAAACACCCTAGCCCAAAAGTTCCTGGAATTCATAAACTCAAATGCCATGGAACAACTAGTCACCATCCCCACAAGAGGAGAAAACATACTTGATCTCATCATCACGAATATGGGAGCACAATGTTCAACACCGAAGTATACCCCTCACTGGTGAGATCAGATCACAAACTAATCTCGCTGGAGGTCCTCATCCCACCCAACCTGAAATAAAAGACCACAGTAAAGAACTTCTCAAAGCCGACTTCACACTTCTAAAGACTAGTGTGGTCTCCTTTAAGGCCCCGAGCTGGCGGAAAACAGTACTCAAGCCGCTGAATCACTTACAAATGCCTTCTACCAGCACCTGCAGGACTGCATGGATAAGGCAATCCCAAGCAAAACAAAGACTCTTTGTACCAAAGGCAAGCGTCCAGTCTGGTGGACCCCAGCCATAAACAAACTCTACAACAAAAGGAGGAAGCTACTACAAGATAGAGCAAAATCCTTAAAAGGTAAGACACCCTTGATCACTATAAGTAAAAACTAAGAATAAAATCATCCAAAGCAAATTTTGAGAGAAAAATAGCTAAAGACTCAAAAGACAATCATAAGGCCTTCTTTAGCTATGTTAGAAACCTGGGAGGAAACTCCCAGATATGCTCAGAACTAGTTCAAAATGATGTGGAGATTACTGATCCTACAGACATTGCCAACATACTGGCTGACAGGTTCAGTGCAAACTTCTCCCTCCCCAAAGGAGAGAGATCTATACCAAGCGATTGCAGCCCCCAAACATCTCCAATGCCCAAGTGAGAACTGCTCTCTCCAAAGCAAAAACACAACATCCATGGGACCTGATGGTGTCCCGGCTGTGTGCTCCACGAACTCAACGAGGAATTAAACCCACAGCTAGGACAGCTGTTTAATCATAGTCTTACCTCTGGATACGTACCCAGGAGTGGCGCACTGCAACTGTGGTCCCACTTCACAAAGGCGGTGCCTCCACTGACCCTGGAAATTACCGCCCATTAGCTTGACAAGCCTTATCTGCAAAGCCATGGAGAGGATCATAATGGACCTCATAAATAAAGACATAGGGAATTTGCAGACTTTGGATCCATCCCAGTTTGGCTTTGTCAAAGGCAGATCATGCCTTCTAAACTTGGTTGACTTTTTCAAACAGTCACCAAAGCCATTGATGAGGGAAAGGCAGTCCATACAGCCTACCTCGATCTGGCGAAGGCCTTCGATACAATACCCCACTCGGGTATCATTGAAAAACTCATCAGCTTAAATGTTAACCCATACATCACAAGATGGGTTGCAAACTGGCTGAGTGACAGAACCCACAGGGTCAGAGTTGCTGGCGCCATGTCAGACTCAAAGCCTGTCACAAGTGGTGTACCACAGGGCTCAGTCCTGGGCCCACTCTTGTTTGGCATCTACTTTTCCAAGTACAAGCAAACACAGGAGGGTTATGGCTGACAAAGTTTGCAGATGACTGCAAACTGGGCCATAGTAGAAAACACATCTGACACAGATATCCTTCAGAAGGGTCTCACAGAAACGGATAACTGGTGCCAGAGCCATGGCCTAAAGTTAAATGCCAAAAATGCATAGTCATACCCTTCGGGAAAAACAAGGTTACCTAGCTACCAAATAGGTGGCAATCCACTGAGCACAGAAGAAGTTATCAGGGACCTGGGGACCCAGGTTGATAGTAGTCTGTCATTCGACACCCATGTAGCTAAAGTAGTTAGGAAGACCTTCTACATTGCCCACCTTATCATGAAGGGATTCTCATCTAGATCAAGGGAGGTCATAGTCTCCCTATACTCATCACTCATCAGACCAATGATTGAGTACAATGCCCCATTCGGAATGTATCTGACCCGACACTTGCAGCAGCTGGAGAGGCCACAAAGTTCCTCACCAAAAGGATAAAGGGTCTCAAACATCTGTCCTATGCTGCCCGACTGAAAGAACTCCAGCTCTATTCAGTTGCTCAGAGGTGACCTTTGCCTAACATACAAGGCCATGTCAAACCCAGATTTGATGAATATGCTTCACCTCAAAAATCTAGATCCGTCAGAGCCACAAGGGCGGAGACTTAAACCTCGACACGGCTATTAATAGGGCGTGCTGGAGGGATAGATTCATCACCCAAAGACTCCCTATGCTGTGGAATAAAATCCCGGTATATGTGAGGCAGAGCACCTCGCTGGCCTTGTTCAAGAGAAATCTTGACCAATGGATGGGAGATCGCAGATATACCCCAGGGATTACCTCAGTGTCACTGCTCAACAGAGGCACAGCAAAATAATGGGTATAGTTCCCCATACTAAAGGGGTGGCGTAAGCCACAAAACTATGGGCTAGGCTTGTAAATGCCCTCGGGCAGATAGCCTAGTATGAACCTATGAACCTATGAACCTATCATCCACAAACCTATAATATTTAATTACACATGTTTTAAAGAAAGGCATATTAAACAAATATTCTGTCTCTCACCACCCCATGACAATATTGGAGATGGAGAGGGCCACTGTTACTATGTTCTTAAGGCTGCTGCGGATGAAATGGTAGAAAAAAGGAATAAGATTCCACCTTATTGTTGGCATGCCTAATAAGAACAGGGGTGCTCCCAATAAGAACAGGGGTGCTAGTTCCACTATGTTTAATAATAAGGCAGGTAAAGGCTATACTAATAGTTTTTTTCTCTGTGCATGACTGTAGATGATTCAAGTATTAGATCTTTTCTAATTCAGAATTGGAACATTATTAACGCTGATTGAAACATTATTAAAATAGCAGGTAAGGATCCTGTGTTTGTAGTTAAGAACGCTAAGTCTTTAAAACAATACTTAGAAACATACAATACTATAGCCAAGACTGCTATGACTGACAAAAAGCCTGGTATGTATAAATGTGTT
Source organism: Protopterus annectens (assembly GCF_019279795.1). Taxonomy (NCBI): domain Eukaryota; kingdom Metazoa; phylum Chordata; order Ceratodontiformes; family Protopteridae; genus Protopterus; species Protopterus annectens. The sequence goes on along the minus strand of NC_056732.1, from coordinate 1,259,526,961 downwards.
TTTTGTAATATGTGTTGTTTTATCTTGTAGGGGTCTTCAGTATTTTTATATTTACAGACAGTTTAACAGTTTGACACTGTATAGTGGGTAAGTGTTTTATGCAAGTCTGCATCAGATTCCAGCACATAAATGCAACACAATCAATCAGTCAATCAGACAGTGAATAAGAAAATACAGTCAAGTAAAAAATTAAACCAGAATAAAAGTTTTTGTAAAGTGTATAATTGTCATACAGTATAGTAACACTTTAATGGCTTTTGCGAAGAAAACTAGGGTTATGTAAATAATGTCAGTGGTAGCTCTACAGTAAAGTTGTTTGTGTTGCCCACTGAAGGAGTTAGTCCTGCATTGAAAAGCTTTGGAATATTCTGAGCATCTGTCAAAATGAAGATGACAACAAAGGTCGCATTATGACTTCTGTTACTATAATGTATACATTATACACTTTACAAGGAATCTTATTCTGTTTTAATTTGCTTTTACTCAAATATAATTGCATTTATTTATTGCTTGATTGACTGACTACAATACATTTAAGGGATGAAATCTTCTGCTGACTACAGAAAATACCTACTCACTACAAATTGTCAGACTGTTTGTGCTAACAATTATATCATCAGAATTGTAACTGGCATGCAATTAGGAAGCAGCTGGACATGTGTTCAGTCTACAGTAAATATAAATGCAAATTTACTATACTTAAAAAACATATTTACATTGAAGTAACTAAAGTAAACTGTATTCTAGAATTAGAAAGCCCACTTTTCACAATTAAAGCAAAAATAACTTTTTCATGATCCTAAATGACACACTGTTTAACTCTAACGTATCTACCTTATAAGTCTAGAGTTGCATCAAGAAATATGCAGTTATTTATAGGTTCATAGGTTCATACTAGGCTATCTACCCTAGGGCATTTATAAGCCTAGCCAGAGAGTGTTTGGCTTTCGCCACCCAATTTAAATTAATTTTGCTATGCCCTTTTTCGAGGTTAGTATACTGTGCCTCTGTCTAACAGTGACACAGAAGTGGTACCCGGGGTAAACCTACGATCTCCCATCCACTCATCAAGATTCCTCTTGAAGAGAGTCAATGTTATAAAACAACATGGGACACGTAATGGGTTAGCTTGTCTCAAATGTGGAAGGAGGGTCACATTCTGTTCCATTTACATAGAAGAGGTTGCTAATAGCCGAAATGTGAAAATTAAAAAGCATGCTGCAGATTATTTTTTCTGTAGGATGTGAAAAGACTACACCAACAGTAATGGAGCAGCATTCTGACATTGTGTTACAATCAAACCAGTTAAGGGTAGTATATTTCTGGAATAGATGGAAGTACAAGCTCTGATAGTCTCTGCCAAAATTCCTCTAGTATGTAAGTTTAAGATTAGTAACAAACAAAAAGTGGAGGTAATATGCCCTAACTGTGCTAAAATGGAATATCCCCTTCTCCTCACTCATAGAAATTCAAAGGCAAATCTTCCATCTGGTTGCTAAAGCCTCTGAACTGACTCATGATATTATTAGAAAAAGATTCTCCCCACTTTAAGGCATTGTGGATAAGTGGGATGAGGGAGAATTCATAGCTACAGTGTATCAAGTTGATACACTTAATAGGAAAGAGTAAAGCAACAACTAGATATGCCCATTCAGTAGAAGAATGTGGTAGAGCAATACAGTGACTCTCATACAGAGTTCCAAAATCAATGCCAGGAGAATGTATAGCTTATGTATTGCTCACTTAGAAACCTAACTAAAAATAACTCTGTTGTCGTGGAAAATGATTAATAAAGAAAAAAGCTGGTGATAGGTTTCATTTTTGGAATTATCTGGTTCCTGGCTATTTTATGAATATACATACTAGAAGGAAAATATATAAAGCTTCAATAGCTCTTATCCAAGTAATGAACAAGCCAATTGATCTGGGTGGTAGCTGCATGGATGCTCTCTGGAAATCTGGGCTGATAGCAAAAATCAACAGAGCAACAGAAGCTAGTTTTCTAGAAGAAAAAATTTGATAAAATGTTCTCAGTATTTAATTTTAGTGGAACTTTAGAGGAATATGCCAAATTACATAATAAAAGAATGAAAAAGATGGCAGAAGCCTTAAATAAGCAGTCAGATGAAATCTTGGCAATGAAAATAACAGAGTCTGAGTTGAAAAAGAGATCTGAGAAGCTGTTTTTGTAAAAGCAGCACTGGGACCCAGGTCATTAGTGCATGTGCTAGGAGAAGGGTTAAAAAAATGAAGCAATGTCTGAGATGCTGTTCTACTAGGTCTCTATTCAAAAGAACTTAGAGTGTTAAATGGGGAGAGAAAAGTGACAAGCAATTTTCTAAAAATTAGAGTTTTGAACATATTGTTACTGAACATTAGCAATTATTAGAAAGTTTCTGCTAGTTTCTGAGATTGCCGGGTAGGTAATTGGCTCTGCACTCTAGTAAATGGGGATGCATTTCTTAGAAAAAAGTCAGGAAACTATCAAGTGTTTAGGATGAATGCATTTGTTGTCCCTATGGCATGACTGGGATAGTGGTGGGAATAATTAAGAGCTGCCTAGCCAGCTTGTTAGGTTAGTGTATTTGACAATTGCCTCGTGCATAATTTCAAGTTCTTAAAAGGGCAATTGCAGCAGAAATAAAGAATTGTGAAAATCAATGATATTTTTAATTAACAAATTCAGCTTTAGAACAGAATGTCCTGTAATACTGCAGTGTATTGTTGCAGTTTTAAGTTATATAAAACATTAGAAGTGTTAGCCAGGCATAACTTCTTGAAAAAATAGATAATTTAACTTGAAATCACCATTTGTTTCTTGGGCACTGGGAGGGAAATTAAAGGTGGTTACAGAGAACATTACAACTAATTGATTTAGAGGACTTATTCATGAGCATTAGTATGAGAACCAGAGTTTTTCTTTTTTTCAGGAGTTACCTTTTAAAAGTAACTCCTAAAGAGACATTTGATTCCTACATTTGAAAGGGGCCAGTTTTATGCCTTGTTGTGTCTTTTACTGTACATAGTTGATGTTATTGTCAAATGTCTGTGTGGAAATAAGTTTAAAAGTTTAGAGAATATTTAATCTGTAAAGTGTCAAGGATGACTTGAAAATTTTGGCATGGAATATAATTGGCCTCACAAACCCAGTTAAGAGGTAAAGGGTGGTAGCTTAAACCAGGAAAAGAACAGCACAATCACTGTTATTACAGAAAACACATTAAGATCATAAAGAGCATCTGAAGTTGTTTGCAGAGGGATTTAAAGCAAGATATACTGAATGTGGTGAGTTTAGAAAGAGAGAGATTGTAATATAGAAATGGATCCCATAATTATAGAAGAAAAATACAAAACAAATTAAGTTTAGTTGATAAATTTTAGCAAGTGGTTGCTAGTTGGGAATGGTAATTACTTCACTAATAGACATGGTTATATGGTTGTATTTCATTTTATGTAAAGCTCATCTTATAGAAACTCAACATATCCAAACTCATTTTATATACACCAGCAAAACTCAAAACTGGTAAAAACCATCTTTTTGTGCATTGTAAAATTATATTATTTTTATTTTACTGCTGGTATGAGTTTTCTTAAAGATGTATAATTAATTTTACAGTTTTCTTTATTACAGTGTACTTTAATGTGCAAGCTGGTGGTACACTCTCAGTTTTTTTTCACTTACACTATAGTGTGACTGTGGAATTACAAATTATTTTTGCTGACTTAGATAAAATGAGTTTAGATAAGTTAAATTTCAATAAGAAACAAAAAACAAGTTTTAGATAAAATGACATACACACGCACTGCCGTGCAACTGTGCGCCATAGCCAAGTAGATAATTTTGACAATTTTTGCCTTAGATACAGCTGTATCCCATTAGTGTGATCCTCATCTTTTGCATATTTTTGGGCAAATAAGCATTACTAGTGAAGCTGTGTAAGCACCCAATTGTGATAACAGTTTCAAGTGTTTTTCTGCAGTCCTGCTCTACTGACTAGTGTAGCACTAAGCCTAGCCTCTGAGGTTCTAACACACCTCGCCCACTAGTTATTCTTACATGTGAGCCCTTTTCCTGCCATATTCCTGCTTTGGACCATATAAATTTACCTAGCACTGTGAATGCACAACTTCCCACAATTTCTCCAGCCAGCTTGCTCAACATGGGCATCCTGAGGCAGTATAGCAATTGCCTCATGTACACAGACAACTCTCTACTTCTAGTCCACACAAACTCAACATGTGAGAGATGCAACTATATTAAAAACCTTGAATCCATGCTCTCTCACATGCAAGTCAGTACATATAGCACCGAGTGGGTTATCAGTATGCAAACCTCACCACCTACTCCACCCAAACCCACAATCACACATACCTACATATGTTGAGGTCCTTGCCAGAAACTTACCTAAACACCAGATACATCCAAAACACAAACAAAAGCATTCTACACATAATTCTTCCTCTGCAGAACGCAATACACACAATAGCTCATGCACCAGTATCTCACCTGTCAAGCCCAAAAGGCTAAACACTAAACCTAACATCACACCACAAGTTCCAGGCCAGATGAATTCACTCAGTTTAGTACACAGACTGATTTGTTAAAATAAAAAAATAACTTCTGCAGTAAAAATTAAAAGCAAAACTTCAAACTCTTATACCATTAAGAGCAAGTAACACACAAGTGTTACTTGCTCTTAATGGTATAAAAGTTTGAAGTTTTGCTGTTAATTTTTACTGCAGAAGTTATTTTTTTTATTTTTTTATTTTAATAAATCAGTCTGTGTACTAAACTGAGTGAATTCATCTGGCCTGGAACTTGTGGTGTGAGGTTTGGTTTGTCCTACAGTGTGGTGATTCACTAAACCTAACATATTAGTCATAGGTGATTCCATCGTGAGACATAAATTTCCCTGTCACCAGGCTGGATAAGGAAAAGGTCATCATCAGCTGTCTGTCAGGTGCCAGAATCCCCCATATCTCACATGCACTCAAGTCTCAACAACAGGTACTGTTATGATTCTGTCATAGTCCATGTTGGTGTGAACAACATGAGATGTACCTCTCTGGACCATATGAAGAGAGACATGACTGAGCTCTCAGACTATGTGTTTTGGGCAGGTATATCCCTAGCCTTAAGCAGCATTTTACCTTCACCTAGAATGATGCCTCAATACAAACAGAAAATGATTGACTTCAATAATTGTCTTAGTTTCTGGTGTCATTCTAAGGGGATCGAGTATCTGTCAGCCTGGAATGACGTGATTGACAAACCTCAATGCTTTGCCAGAGATGGTCTTCATCTGTCACTCCTGGAATTCCGGCTACTGGGTAAGGCTCTTGTCACCCCCACAGTGCTTGTTTTAGGCAGTGTCACAAGGACAAAACTTTGACAGAAAAGTACTAACCAAAAACAACCTCAAGGTCATGCTGCTAAACACTAGGAGTCTTAACATGAAACTGCACTCACTGGAAGCAGTCCTCTCCTTGAAGGACAAAGACATTTGGGCAGCCACGGAGACCTGATTTAAGGCTGTGGAGAGCACCTCAGCCATACTGGGTTATACATTCTTCCACAAATTCAGATCACAAACTGAAGGCAATTAAAGGAAGTGGTGTATCAATATTCATCAAAGATAAATACACCTCCAGATTGGTTAAACAGTATGATTCCCTAGAGATACTTCAGGTGCAATTAACTGTTGGTAAGACACCTATTCAAGTCATTACCAGCTACAGAATCCCCACCATGAATCAAGACACCCACTCTGCTTATTTGGATTAACTTGAGTCTATCAAGATACATCTGAACCATGGTTTTGGGCAACTTTAAATATCAAGGTACATCCGAACACCATGGTTTTGGACAACTTTAACTACCCTAGCACTGACTGGATGAATTGCTCATTCTCAAACTCACCTGCCCAATGAGTTCTCGACTTTGTCAACTCCAATACCCTGGACATATTGGGTGAATTCCTCCCCCCAGGGGGCATCAACATCCTGGAACTGGTGCTTACAAATATGGGAGACCACTGTGAGTTCATCCCTGGTGAGATCTGACCACAAATCAATTTCATTTGAAGTAACTATCACACCTGACCCCAGCAGCAACCAGACTAAAAAACTTCTCCAAAGCAGATTATAACCTCTTATGGGATAGTATAAATAGCTGCACTGCACCTCGCCCCACAGACGGAACCAGTATGTATGCGAAGCTCTACACCAATACCCTAAACAAGCACCTGTATAACTGCATTGATTCGGCAGTACCTGTTAGGAAGAGCAAAACTACCTGGTGAATAACTGCCATTAATAGACTTTACAATAAAAAGAAGAAACTGCTGTCTAACAGCCCAGGTTAATCTTCCTCCCTCAGACTACCTCTCTAATATGCTCCTTGCTTTATATTTTTTCTCATCCTCATTTATACTGGCATTTCTACTCAGATATTATATTGCTCCCAATACCTTACTACCCAAACTTACTCCCTAATTTTCTCCCAGCTATGTATGAATTGTTATCTGAACTGTTGGTATTATACTTTTAACTGTATTTGTTAAATTAATCTTGTATTATAGGTTCATAGGTTCATAGGTTTATACTAGGCTATCTGCCCTAAGGCATTTATAAGCCTAGCCCAAAGTTCTGTGGCTTACGCCACCCCTTATATGAAAAAATACTGTACCCATTAGTTTGTTGTGCCTCTGTCCAGCAGTGACACAGAGATGATTCCCGGGGTAAACCTACGATCTCCCATCCACAGGTCAAGATTTCTCTTGAACAGAGCCAGCGAGGTGCTCTGCCTCACATGGACCGGGATTTTATTCCACAGCATAGGGAGTCTCTGAGTGATAAATCTATCCCTCCAGCACGTCCTATTTATATCCATGCTAAGGTTTAAGTCGCTTGCTCTAGTGGTTTTGGTGGATTTGGATTTTTTGAGGTGGAGCATGTCCATTAATTCGGGTTGGACATGGCCTTTTATGTCAGGCACATGTCACCTCTGAGCAGACGGTATGCGACTGAATAGAGCTGGAGTTTCTTCAATCTGGCAACATATGGCAGATTTTGGAGTCCCTTTATCCTTTTGGTGAGGAACTTTTGGGGTCTCTCCAATTGCTGCAGATGTCGGGTGAGATACATCCCGAATGGGGCATTGTACTCGATCATTGGTCTGATAAGTGAAGAGTACAGGGGAACAATGACCTCACTAGATCTGGATGTGAATCCCTTCATGATCAGGTGGGCAATGTAGAAGGTCTTTCTAACCACTTTAGCAACGTGAGTGTCAAAAGAAAGGCCACTGTCAACCTGGGTCCCCAGGTCCCTGATAACCTCTTCTGTGCTTAGTGGATTGCCACCTATATGGTAGCTTGGGGTTTACCTTGTTTTTCCTGAAGGGTATGACTATACATTTTTTGGCGTTTAACTTCATGCCATGGCTCTGGCACCAGCTATCTGTTTCCGTGAGTCCCTTCTGAAGGATATCCGTGTCCGATGCACTTTCAACTATGGCACCCAGTTTGCAGTCGTCTGCAAACTTTGTCAGCCAAAGTCCTCCCATGTTGGCCTGTACTTCTGAGAAGTAGATGCTGAACAATAGGGGGCCAAGGACCGAGCCCTGTGGGACACCACTTGTGACCGGCTTGGAGTCTGACATAGCGCCAG
>NC_056732.1:1259459290-1259511790 GCF_019279795.1 Protopterus annectens | reverse complement strand
GCTTGAGGAATTATGAGCTTAGATTAAAAAAAAACACTGGCACTTCCTTACTTATTTGTTGAAGAAAGAAGCCTTCAAAGAGTGGATGAAGGAGAAAATAAAGGCTCCCTGAGTGAAACAGAAACCGAGAACAAGAATCTGCCTAGAGTATGGAACAGTTTTAAAATAAACTTTAAAATGTTAAACCCAAAAGAAGCACTATTCGTTGCAACACCAAATAAATTAAGTGCTTTCGTCAGTTGAAACTTGACTTCATCAGAATTAAATACAAAAGATAAAACCCTGCTTTAATATATGGACTACTAGTCAGTGATTGGTCCAGTAATTTAAACAATTAATAAGTCCATTAACTTAAGATTTTAAACAGGGTAGACAGAAAATGTGATGGGACATTTAATAAGAAAGCAAAAAAATTGGACCGAGATTTAAAACAATATCAAAGTGGCAATACATATCCTACTGATAAACTTTTTGTTTATAACCAAGGGAATATTGATGCTCAATCTCCCTTTAGGTCAGTAAATGATAACATTTTAGGCCCTATAGATTTAGAAATTACTGGGGAGGAAGAAGAATGTTTTGAAAGGGAAGAACAACTACCTTTTGAATACCAGGATTTTCCTTTACCACGACGCTCCAAAAGAATAGCGAATCGCAAACAAGCGACTTACAACAAGGTATTCCAGAAACACATGGAGGCCCCAAGGTGGTAGTGACTTCAATTCTAAATGAGAATTCTAGTAACAAGTCAATACAAAATGGTTTGAATGGTTTCAATATTTATAATTATACTGATAGAGAAATCTTGCCAGAATATTTCTCCCTTTTTTTAAAGGTTTTAAATTTGTACCTATTAAAATTCCAGACATTGCTGACACCTTAGTTGATATTCAACTTTACATGAGAAAATTGAATTTACAACTATTTCATTCTAAGGTTATGAAAATGAACACAGACTTTCCTAAAGAAGTGTGTAAAAAAAGAAGTATGTTTAATCCCCCATTAGACCCATTAATTAATATGTTTGAGAAGGTAATTAAGGATGATATATACAAAATTTGGGGTAAACACAAGAGAATTTTTTATAACCTTAGTAACACAGAAAGAATCCTGTTGCAAAATTTAAGAAATGACAAAAGCATACGCATAATGGCGCCGGACAAAGGGGGTGGTATTGTTTTATTTAACAGTACTGATTATACCAATATTATGCAGGGAATTCTATTCAATGTTAATAACTACTCCATATGTTCAAAAAACCAAATACATATAGCATATCAGAGAATTGATAGTTTTCTGTATGAATATTTGATGGAACAAAGAATTACACGGGTAGTTTATGATTTTTTTATCTAACAAACATCCTACAATCCCTGGCATATTTGGTATACCTAAAGTACATAAGAGCTTAGAACATCCACCTTTCAGACCTATAGTGGCGGCAACTGGGTCTAAAACCCATCATTTATCTGTGTATGTGGACAAGAAGATCAAACATGTTGTAGAAAGGTGTCCACATTTAGTCAAGGACTCTTGGGACTTTTTGGGTCAACTAAAAAGTCATATATGGAATGCTGAAGGTTATTTTGTAACCATTGATGTAATGGATTTGTTCTCTTGTATTCCTAAACAAGAAGGGTTAGCTTATTTTGAGGAGACTTTATATAATCTGTCTACTATGAATGGTGATGAAATCAAGTTAACTTGTGAAATGATGGAACTTGTATTAGACCACAACTACCTGTTTTTTGAGGGAGAATATTTCCAGCAGGTTAGAGGTGTGGCAATGGGTGCTGCTTGCGCCCCAACTTATGCAAACATTGTTTTACTAGGATGGGAGAGAGAATATGTGTTTGGAAGTGAATATTTTGATTACATTAATTACTACTGTAGATTTTTGGATGATATTTTTATTTTTTGGAAGGAACAGTTGAGACTATTCCTTTATTCATCCAATATCTCAACAGTACTACCAGTTTTTTGAAGTTCACTTTTCAGTTTGATGCTAATGAAATTAGTTATCTTGATACACTCATTATTAAAGATAAGGACAAATTTAAATCAAAACTATACCGTAAGAAAACTTTTTGTAATAATTATCTACATTTTAACAGTCATCATCCTTTCAGTCAGAAGAAAAGTATAATTAAGGGTCAAGCAATTAGGGTAGCTAGAATGACATCTTCTGTGGAAGATCTTCGACCTGAGTTTGAATATCTAAAAAACATGTTTTTGGATAGGGGTTACCCTATGGGTCTGGTGGAAAAAACTCTTTATGAAGTGTACGTTGAATGGGGTAAGAGATATACCCCATTATTAGGTAACGGACTAGAAAAAAATGAAACTTCTGGTAAGACTGATAAAAAACTTAATGAAACCAATTTTGAGCATACTTGTATTTTACAATACAGTCCCCTATATCAACAAGTTAAAGATGTTTTGCATAAGAACTGGAGCATATTTAAAGTTGACCATGACAAATATGAAGTTCTGGGTGAAAAAAACAGTGTTTACTACAAAAATTGGATTTAATTTGAAAAAGATTCTAGAAAGTGGACCAAAATGTCTTGTAACAGATGAAGTCATTAACAATGGTACTAGGTGTTGTGGGAGATGTAAATATTGTTCTTACATTTTACAGGATACTAAAATATGTTTGAAAAACCAGAACAATAATACAGTTTACCCTAGGAGAGGCAACTGTTTTTCTAGCAAGTTAGTTTATATTGCTATGTGTGACACCTGTAGTTCTTTCTATATTGGGAAGACTGAGAGGCTTCTCAAGACAAGAATTTACGAGCATTTGTATGACATAAAAAATAAAAATGTTACAAATGCTTTATAAACATAGTATGACATGTAATGATTATACAGGCTTTCATTTTGCTATTTTAGATTTAGTTCATTTGGAAGCCAGAGGTGGAGACTGGCAAAATCTATTATTGAAAAAGGAATTGATATGGCAGCTTAGGCTTGCAGCAAATGTTTCCCCTGGCTTAAATGAATGTTTGAATTTGGCACCAATTTTAAAGGAAAGGGCAGAACAAGTTTAAGTAAAATGAGAAACAGTTGATATTTGTATACAAATAATACATATTTATTTACTTGTGATATTTGTGCTTTTTACCATTACATATTGTACTGCTACAATGTTTTTAGAACATTAAGAATTTTGCAGAATTTTATTAGATGTTATAAATTAACCTTTGGTATTTTAAATCTCAATTAAGTTAATGGACTTGTTAATTGTTTAAATTACTGGACCAATCACTGACTAGTAGTCCATATATTAAAGCAGGGTTTTATCTTTTGTATTTAATTCTGATGAAGTCAAGTTTTAACTGACGAAAGCGCTTAATTTATTTGGTGTTACAATAAAGAAGGTATTGGACTCGCAACGAATAGTGCTTCTTTTGGGTTTAACATTTTAAAGTTTATTTTAAAACTGTTCCACACTCTAGGCAGATTCTTGTTCTCGGTTTCTGTTTTACTCAGGGAGCCTTTATTTTCTCCTTCATCCACTCTTTGAAGGCTTCTTTCTTCAACAAATAAGTAAGGAAGTGCCAGTGTTTTTTTTTAATCTAAGCTCATAATTCCTCAAGCTACTTAATGCTGGAACATGATTTGATATACTTTCTGAGTGAATGTCTTGCTCGCTTGAAATGACCATGCTTTTGTAATTATATACAATTCTTGCATAGCCTGACACATCTTCTGCCTTAAGGAGGAAAACGTAAAGTCCATCCTGTTGCCAGATAGTACTGCTACAGCCTTGTTGACAAATATTATTATGTATGTCTGCAGAAATTCCCTTCTTTGGTTAACCCTTCAGTCTTGAGTTCACCTGATACATTCCATCTCTAATGGAAAGAATACCACCATTCATAGTAACATTTTCATCCAAGTGGCTGTTTACATGATGTGGCACATTGCAATTCAGAGACATGTTAGTTGCAATGAGCAATGAGCAAAGCCCTCATTATTCACTAATTTGTATGTCTGTGAATTGCCTGTAACTAATGGTAGTGCAACATACTGTTCTGCTTTTGTTAACCCTGGTGGCCCATGACTAGCATTGACACACACACACACACACACACACACACACACACACACACACACACACACGCACACACACACACACACACACACACACACACACACACACACACACACACACACACACACACACACACACACACACACACACACACACACACACACATACACGCACACACCATACCCCATATCTGTCTCTCCCTGATTTAATAGAATGCCACCAATGTCTCTTCTTGTTTTCTGTCTCTGCCCTCATAAATCAGGGATCTGTACTGTCAGTCAGTAATGGCAGCTATTATAGTCTCATTCTTCATAGTCTACATAAGGTACATCATGATGTTAGGCCTGCTCCTCTATTAACTTTTAAAGTGAGTGCACATCATAGTGCAAATGGTTTCGCTGTTGTCGCTTAGTGTTCCTCACATTTTTGTCCCAAAGTTTCCCATCCACATGGACACATCACCATCCATCTTAACTCTCCATGATTTTTACAGGAGACTCAAGCAGTTACCTCTGATACTGCCTTATCCTTCATAACTCACAGGTCATTACAAGCTGGAAATAATGCCAAACATTAGAATTTTAGACTTCTTACTATATCAAAAATACCTTGCTATACTAACTTCTTTGTTACTGGAAGATAGTTAAGGCTTCTAATTTAAAAGCTGCTGCATATGTAAAGGGTGCAGGTTACAAATTTTCCTCACAATTTACTTTCATTTTTTTTGTTCTTGTGGTGCTAGTAATGATGCAGAGAGCTAGCAACCTGGTGCTTAGTGCAGAGCAAAATGTCCTCATATCTGTTTAACTGCCTTTAAATCATGACCCAAAGAGTTATCCCTCATGTCTAGTGTTCCCCACCCTTGTATAACATGCTGTAAAATGTTCTGTTTTTTTTTTTTTTAAGTGTCTTTAAGGTATGATATGAAGAGCAACTCTGGTGTCTAGTGTCCCCCACCCTCCAATATTGCAGGATTTACTTGTTAGTCTACAGGAAGTGTGGTAGTGTGGCATCTCATCCTCCACACACATTTATGCATACATACATACATTCACACACACCCACACTGTCTCACATACACACACACACACACACACACACACACACACACACACACACACTTACATTATACCACTCATATCTCTGCATACATTCACAAACACAATAACAATACTGATTTATTTTTTAAACAGGAAGACCTACTGGGTACACAGTCATTGTTCAGGGGCAATGCCTGGTTAAATGACATCCTGTAGGCAAATGAGGGTTGAGGGACTCAAATTCTATAGCACAGGAACTACAGCTCACAGCCTTAACCTTCAGACATACATACAGGCATAGTCCCCCCAACACTACATCTCAGCTAAAATCCCCAGACCTACTTGCAACAACTTGTGGGTGAACATGAACTTTTGGATTTGCTCATTAACACAGCCATAATTGGTAATGTAAATAGTTGAGTGACTCTCTAAATTGCCTGGCTGCATAAATACCTTACCATAGGCATTTCCAGGGGACAGCACATGGCTAATTAGCATATGTTGCTCTCCCTGAATAGCTCATTAGCATTTGGGATAGTCGTAGAAACAGACAACCATGGTGTTGCACATCTTCATACAAACTATTAGCAACTACACTAGGACAACCTCTAAATTGGAAATGGCTGCAGTGAGGTGTACACCTTGCAATAACCTTTCTGAATCTAGTCAGTCTCCATCATTAAGAAAATCCCTTGTTGGACACTAAAATGTATATACAGAGTTTTGATTTGTTTTACATGCACACAGACAGATTGGCCATAATGGCATTGCTAAGGCTTGTGGAATTAGATCAGTGTAGGTTTGTGGATAACAGGTGATGATACAGAAGGAAGTCTAAGACAGAGGTTTCTCTCTGCTGCCAGTAAGCCTGAATGTAGAAAAAAAAGCCTTTGACAGGGTTTACTGGGACCATCTGGGTAATGTAATGGATAGGTTTGGTTTTTAAAAGTGCAGTTTGAACTGATTATGAGAATATAGAAATGATCAACAGCTAGAATAAAAATACGAGGTGCTGTGATGTAGAGGTTACAACTGAAGAGGTGCATTATACAGGGTTGCCCATTGTCCCCCTCCTTTTTTGCTTTATATTTGGAACCATTAACCAGGAAAATAAAAGGATCCCAAATAAAGAGGCCACCAAAAATATTCTTATTTATAGATGATATTATAGTTTATCTGATGGAGCCTGATCAGGATATACCCAGTATATTTAGTATTTAAAAAAAAATCAGGATATAAGATAAGTGAAGATTAAAAGCCATATCACTAAATTATACCCCCTTGCATAATCTAACACAATACCCTGTCTTATGGTGGCATGAGAGAATGAGGTATTTTTGGGAGTAGAAATTGGAACTGACAGCTAAAGAAACATGGGGGACTAGCCAGAAAATAAACACAAAGTGTAGTACCTGGAAATTGGTATTATTTTGTTTTATTACCAAAATTCAGGCATTTACGATATTTATAGTCTCCCTAATACTGTATACAGGACTGGTCTTTTTTTACCAGCCAGATGAGAAGTTTTGTATAGAGCTTCAAAAAAATTAAGGGTTTGTCTAGGAAGGGAAGAGGTCTAGGGATGAATGCAGTAAGTTAATTCTTCTACTAGACTAGGGAGGTCTGGCACCAGGTAATAATACAAAAGCCATGGGAAAGTTTGCAACCTAAAGCTGAAGTATTTCATACAGCAACTGAACTCAGGTCCTATGCTGTTCATGAGAAAATGGGAAAGAGGTACAGGAAAATTACAGGCATTTGTACAAGACAGATATGATGGAATTCAAGTAAGGAGGGCAAGCATAATTAACATAACTACATCGTAAGAAAACAAGGACTTTAGAAATTTTGATAGTCAAGAATTGCAGAGAGGCTTCTCTACACATATGCAAGAAAAGTTGCAGAGCAAGAAGAACTGTTTCAAAAGGAACAGCAGATATCCTGAAAGATAGCCATTCTGAATAACCAGACCACAATGACCAATGAAGGAATCAGCCAGGCATATGGACAGTTCAAGTGTTTATACTAAAGAATGAAAAGATGCAGTTCATAGGTTCATACTAGGCTATCTGCCCTGGGGCATTTATAAGCCTAGCCCGAGTGTGTTTGGCTTTAGCCACCCTTGGATATGAGTTTGCTGTGCCCTTTTTAAGGTTAGTTTACTGTGCCTCTGTCTAGTAGTGACACAGAAGTAATCCCCGGGGTAAACCTATGATCTCTCATCCACTCATCAAGATTCCTCTTGAAGAGAGTCAGTGAGTGCTCTGCCTAACATGGACTGGGATTCTATTCCAGCTGAAGGGAACCTCTGGGTTATGAATCTGTCCCTCCAGCATGTTCTATTTATTTCTGTGCTGAGGTTCAAGTCCCTCGAGTGCATGGTTCTAAGGGATTTAGATTTTCTGAGGTGGAGCATGTCCATTAATTCTGGGTTGGACATAGCTTTGTATGTCAGGCATAGATCGCCTCAGTAGGCAGTATGCAACTGAGTAGAGCTGTTGTTTTTAACGGGCAGCATATGGGATCTGTTTGAGTCCCTTGATCCTCTTTGTGAGGTACTTTTGGGGTCTTTCTAGTTGCTGCAGGTGTCGGGTAAGGTACATCCCAAAAGGGGCATTGTATTCTATGATGGGCCTGATGAGGGATGAATAAAGGCACTATTACCTCACTTGATCTAGATGTGAATCCTTTCGTGATAAGGTGGGCTATGTAGAAGGTTTTTCTAACCACTTTGGCAATGTGATTATCAAAGGAAGATTGCTATCAACTTGGGTCCCAGGTCCCTAATTACTTATTAATTAGTTATTGAAATGTTTTCTTAAATAGCTGTGATTCTGATGTACAAAGCCCATGACTTGCCTAGTATAAAGTTAACGATAACTTAAACGACAGAAGCAACTTAATGCTGGATGCTTCAAAGTATTCACATAAAATAGGTATATGTTTAACTAGAAAAATATGTAACATATGGGGTTATACCTCTTTAAATATGGTAGTATCTATGACAGAAAATCCTATTTCATGTGGTTAATTTCCTCTAAAAGCAGGCAGAACAAAAACCTTGTTTTGGTTGGAAGAACATCCACAGAGCCTGTGTTTATAGGTTCATAGATAGGTACTAGGCTATCAGCCCAGGGCCTCGTAAGCCTAGCCAACAAGGTTCCTGGCTTACGCCACCCAAGAAGTTAATTTCCTGTGCATTTAGAATGAGCATCCATTATTATCAAAAACATTGCCCATAAAAGGTCCTGCATAGTCTATATGAAGTCTCTGCCAAGGTCTACTCGCCACCCTGGGTGTAGTGGTGCCGCCACAGGTGAGTTGCATGTTGTTGACAGGTGTTACACTCTTTCACAGCGACTTCAATTGGTCCAACTTGGACCACCAGAAATAACTTTGTGCTAAGGCCTTCATTCGGGTGATGCCCACATGACCCTGGTGCAGCTGTTGTAAAGTGCACGCCTTCCTGGGGCGGAATTATCACCGTGCCCCCACAACACGCATCCATCTTGCACACTCAGCTCTGTTTTCCTCACCTCATAGGGCCGAAAAACTGGATCAGTTTGTTGTGTTGTCCAGCCTTGCTGGACCCACTGAAACACTCGAGCCAGCACCGGTATTGTCCATTTGCTCAGTTCTCGCTGACACCAACGTGATGTCCTCCATCATCAAAACTCGGTCCTCCGCCCCTCCTTGAGATGCCCTAGCGCAGGCTCAGCGCGCATTGCTATGGTGTTTCCGGCTTATAAACAATCTCATATTCATAAGCTGTCAATGTTACAGCCCATCTCTGAATGCGGAGAAACCATCTGAGGCACGGCTTTCATCTCGCTGAACAGTGACAACAAGGGCTTATGATCGGTGCAAACAGTAAACTTCCTGCCATAGAGGTATTTGTGGAACCGCTTAATTCCAAATTACAGCCAAACCCTCTTTGTCTAGCTGGGAATAGTTTGACTCTGGTGTAAGGTTCGTGACATGAACCCGATGGGTCTTTCTTGTCCATCTGGCATACGGTGTGCCAACACGCCCCTAACCCATAAGGTGAGGCATCACATGACAGAATTAAGTCCTTGTGACTATCGTAGTGCACCAAAACCTCTGAGGACTGCATTAGTTCCTTGGACTGCTCAAACGCTCTGTCCTGTTCCTCCTGCCACGCCCAGGGTCTCCTTCCTTAATAGTTTATGTAAAGGAGCTAACAGCGTTGACAGATTTGGTAGGAACCTGTTATAATAGTTGAGTAAGCCTAAGTAGGCCTTCAGCTCTGTAACATTTGTGGGTGCAGGTGCCTGTTGGATTTTACCTTGTTTGGCAGGGGTGTGGGTGCATCCACCTTGTAACCCAGGAACTCTGCTTCCTTTTAAACACATTTACTCCGCTTCACCCGCAGACCAGCCTCTCGCAGTCACCTCAGCACCTGTCAGAGTCTCCAGATGCTCGGTTGTTCCTACCAACAGGATGTCGCCAAATAAACAGCCACCTTGAATTCCTGCCACCAGTCCCTCCATTATTCTCTGGAAAATAGCTGGACTAGAGGAAACACCAAAGGGTAAACGATTTACTTGGAACAAACCTTTGTGTGTGTTAAGGGTGACATATGACTTAGACCCTTCCTCCAGAACACTTGTTGATATGCATGACTGAGGTCCAGTTTGCTAAACTTTTCACCTCCGACAGCTTTTCAAATACATCCTCCACCGTTGGTATTGGATACTCCAGCTCAAACTTGGTTCACTGTTAGCTTGTAGTCCCCATGAGTATCATCTGGCTTTAATACTGGAACAATGGGTGCCCATTCAAAACTTTACTGGTTCAATTATACCTTGCTTGGTGAGTCCAACTCAGTCTCCACTTTCTTCTTCATTGCGTATGGTAGGGTCTTGGTTTGTAAAATCTTGGTGTTGCATTTTCTTTGTGTATCTTTGCTGGTGGACCCTCCAGGTACCCAGTTCCTCTTGAACACTTCTTCGTTGTTCTCCAGCACATCTTGCAAGGTCAGCACATGCTACTTTATGGAGCCCCTGTTTTAGACCCAAAAGGGGCCCCCAAAGAACTGTTTCAAAAGGAACAGCAGATATCCTGAAAGATAGCCATTCTGAATAACCAGACCACAATGACCAATGAAGGAATCAGCCAGGCATATGGACAGTTCAAGTGTTTATACTAAAGAATGAAAAGATGCAGTTCATAGGTTCATACTAGGCTATCTGCCCTGGGGCATTTATAAGCCTAGCCCGAGTGTGTTTGGCTTTAGCCACCCTTGGATATGAGTTTGCTGTGCCCTTTTTAAGGTTAGTTTACTGTGCCTCTGTCTAGTAGTGACACAGAAGTAATCCCCGGGGTAAACCTATGATCTCTCATCCACTCATCAAGATTCCTCTTGAAGAGAGTCAGTGAGGTGCTCTGCCTAACATGGACTGGGATTCTATTCCAGCGCGAAGGGAGCCTCTGGGTTATGAATCTGTCCCTCCAGCATGTTCTATTTATTTCTGTGCTGAGGTTCAAGTCCCTCGAGTGCATGGTTCTAAGGGATTTAGATTTTCTGAGGTGGAGCATGTCCATTAATTCTGGGTTGGACATAGCTTTGTATGTCAGGCATAGATCGCCTCGAAGTAGGCAGTATGCAACTGAGTAGAGCTGTTGTTTTTTTAACCGGGCAGCATATGGGATCTGTTTGAGTCCCTTGATCCTCTTTGTGAGGTACTTTTGGGGTCTTTCTAGTTGCTGCAGGTGTCGGGTAAGGTACATCCCAAAAGGGGCATTGTATTCTATGATGGGCCTGATGAGGGATGAATAAAGGGGCACTATTACCTCACTTGATCTAGATGTGAATCCTTTCGTGATAAGGTGGGCTATGTAGAAGGTTTTTCTAACCACTTTGGCAATGTGATTATCAAAGGAGAGATTGCTATCAACTTGGGTCCCCAGGTCCCTAATTACTTATTAATTAGTTATTGAAATGTTTTCTTAAATAGCTGTGATTCTGATGTACAAAGCCCATGACTTGCCTAGTATAAAGTTAACGATAACTTAAATGACAGAAGCAACTTAATGCAGGATACTTCAAAGTATTCACATAAAATAGGTATATGTTTAACTAGAAAAAATATGTAACATATGGGGTTATACCTCTTTAAATATGGTAGTATCTATGACAGAAAATCCTATTTCATGTGGTTAATTTCCTCTAAAAGCAGGCAGAACAAAAACCTTGTTTTGGTTGGAAGCACATCCACAGAGCCTGTGTTTATAGGTTCATAGGTAGGTACTAGGCTATCAGCCCAAGGGCCTACGTAAGCCTAGCCAACAAGGTTCCCTGGCTTACGCCACCCAAGAAAGTTAATTTCCTGTGCCACTGTTGAGCAGAGACACAGAAGTGATCCCCGGGGTGCATTTCCTATTTCCCATCCACTCATCAAGATTTTTCTTGAAGAGTGCTAATGAAGAACTTTGCTTGACATAGATGGGTCACCTGTTCCAGAGTATGGGAAGTCTCTGGGACAGGAATCTATTCCTCCTGCATGTCCTGTTTATTGTAGTGACAAGGTTTAGGCCCCTAGAGCGTGTAGCTTGGAGGGACTGGGATTTCTTTAGGTGTAGCATGTCCAACAGCTCTGGGTTTGACATAGCTTTATATGTTAGGCAGAGATCACCTCGGAGTAGGCAATATGCTACAGAGTAAAGCTGGAGTTTTTTGAGGTGGTCAGTGTAGGGCATTTGTTTGAGGCCAGTAATCCTCTTTGTGAGGTACTTCTGTGGCCTTTCCAGCTGCTGCAGATGTCTTGTGAGGTACATTCCAAAAGGAGCGTTGTACTCTATAATGGGTCTAATGAGTGTCGAGTAGAGGGGAACAATGACCTATTTTTTCCTGGATGAGAACCCTTTTATGATGAGGTGTGCCACGTAGAAGGACTTCCTGGCTACTGTGGTGATGTGACTATCAAAGGAGAGACTACTGTCCACCTGGGTCCCAAGGTCTCTTATCACGCATCCGGTGTTAAGTAGATTGCTCCCTATGTGGTAATTCATGGGTATAGAGTTTTTACCAAAGGGGATGACACCACTTTTTGGCATTGAGCTTGAGGCCATGGCTCTGACACCAGGCATCTGTCTCAGTGAGGCCCTTCTGTAGGATGTCCACATCATTTGGGGACTTGACTATGGCTTCTAGTTTGCAGTCATCTGCGAACTTCATTAGCCAGAGGCCTTCTGTGTTAGCCTGTACTTCAGAAAAGTAGATACCAAACAGGAGAGGTCCCAGGACGGAACCCTGTGGTACTCCACTTGTCACTGCTTTGAGGTCAGATTTCGAGTCTGCAACTTTTACAGCGTGGGTTCTGTCAGCGAGCCAGTCGGCAACCTGTCTTGTGACATAGGGATTTATACCTAGTTTAGTGAGTTTAGCTATAATTTCAGAATGGGGGATGGTGTTGAAAGCTTTGGCGAGGTCAAGATAGGCTGTGTGAACCACCTTACCCTCATCTACAGCTTTGGTGACTGCCTCAAAGAAGTCGATCAGGTTCAGGAGGCATGATCTGCCTTTCACAAACCCGAACCTGGTGGGATCCAGAGTTTGGAGGTTACCAATGTCTTTGTTTATGAGTTCCATGATGATACGTTTCATGGCCTTGCAGACCAGGCTCATCAGGCTAATAGGTTGATAGTTCTTAGGATCAGTGGTGGCTCCCCCTTTGTGGAGTGGGATAACTGTTGCTGTGCACCATTCACTGGGCACAAAGCTTGGTGCAAGGCTATATTGAACATGGTGCTTAAGTGGGGAGCCAGTTTGTTCTGAAGTTCATGTAAAACTCAGGCTGGGATGTTGTCCGGTCCCATGGATGCTGTGTTTTTGGCTTTAGAGAGTGCAGCTTTTACCTGCATATTTGTGATTACAGGGACTCTGCATTCTTCCTGTATAGATATGGGCCCTTTAGGGGGTGAGAGGGGAGTAAAGTTAGCACTGAACCTATCTGCCAGGATGTTGGCAATATCAGTTGGTTCTGTAATTTTCTTGCCTTTGTGCTGCAACTCAGAGCAGATATGGGTGTTGCCATTGAGATTCTTGACATAGCTATAGAATGCTTTGTGGTTGTCCTTGGAATTAGTGGTGATTTTGTTGTCGTAGCTACCTTTGGAGGATCTTATAAGGGATCTCAGCTTCTTACTGAGGCTGACCAGGGAGCTCCTCCACTCATGGGATTTTACTCTCTTTTGCAACACTTTCATCCTTCTGTCGTACAGTTTGTTTATGGCAGGGGACCACCAGATTGGCTTCCTTTTTTTGGAGGATAGCGTCTTGGTTCTGTTTGGGATAGCACGATCCATGCACTCATGTAAGTGCTTATAGAGTGCATTTGTGCAGGATTCAGCAGTGGTAACTGTATTGTCCATCTGCATGGGTATCATGAAGTTCACCACTTCTGCCTTAAGAAGCATGAAGTTGGCTTTTGAGAAATTTTACTGTGGTTTCCTTAATGGGAGGTGGGGGTGGGAGGATATCAAGGGTGATTAGCTTATGGTCGGATCAGACCAATGAGGATTTGACTTCAGGTGTGGAACACCGGTCACTCATGTTGGTAATGACTAGGTCTAGGATATTGTTGCCCCTGGTGGGGGTGTGGATAAGTTGATCTAGGGCATTGGAGTTTATGAATTCCAGAAAGCGTTGAGCTAAGGAATTGGTACACGAGTAGTTTTCCCAGTTAATGGTGGGGTAGTTGAAGTCACCCATTATTAGGGTGTTTGTTTGAACCCTAATATTTTTGAGTACATCAAGAAAAGAGGAGTGGGAATCCTGGGGCATGGTGGGAGATCTGTAGCAAGCTACAATTTGGATTGCAATTTTGCCCAGAGTTAGTTGCACTTGGATAACCTTGGATGCATTATGCTGAGCAACTAGCCTGGAGGTGTGGGTATCCTTAATGAATATGGACACACCTCTACCTTTGATGTTTCAGTCCAGGTTACATGGCCGAAAAGTGTGGTATGAGTTATAGCCTGGTAGTGCAGGGGTGCTCTCTGGAGCCTTGAACCAGGTCTCAATCACTGCACAGATATCAATGTTCTCCATTTTAAGGAGTGCCTCGAGTGAGTGCATTTTGAGATTTAGACTTCTTGTTTATTAAACACACAGATGAACATCAAGATATTACATTGCATGCTGGGAACTAGAGCATGCAGCAAAATGTCCTTTTATAGTGTGCAAGGTTTAAATACAATTAAAGTAAAACCTTTGATGAAGTGCATGTTGACTGAATAGTGGGTGCTGCAGGGGAATCCAAGTTGATTATATTTAGTAAGGGGTGCAGGGGGCCAAAACACATGACAAGTTTGCTATGGGGCTCTGTTGCATGAAAAACATTTTAAATTTAACTCCATGCCTCTGAAAGTTGAATTTCATTAAAAGGATATCATTTAGATGTCTTAGATCCATTAGACTAGAAGGACATCCTGCAAACATTGAGGATGATACTGGAAATAGTGTCACTATAATTATAGTTCATTAGTTATAGTGTCACTATAATTAATGAACTTAATGAATTAAATTTCAGAGATGCACATAACCTATTTTTGCAGTCAGCTAATATTGCATACAAATGTTTACAAGAGAAACTATAAGGTACTAAGAGTCATTGATGTGAAAGTTAATTTTGAGTAATAACCGTACTTTTTATGATAACTGAAGATAGGCTGTACATGCTGGGAAGAGGATGTCTGAAAATAAATCAAGGTAAACTAGACATAAGTAAAACACTAAGGTGTTTGAAAAACTGTTGTATTAAATAAGGCTATTGATTGTTTGTGTAGTCTGATTCAGCGGATGTACTTCTAAACGTCAAAGTACACAAATCTTTGGCTAACAACCGATCCCAAAAGACCAAAAGCCAGAACAGTGAAAAAACAAAAATACTTATGCTTTTTTGCAGGGGGGGGGCAAGGGCCCTTGCACCCCACACACCCCCTGCTAATTATATATATCAACTCTGAGAATGGTCTACCATGAGGAATGGGCAATTTCCCTATTCCCCACTGTGCACAATCTTGCATGCACTTAACACTGGCAGACACGATCAAATGAGTTTCAATTACAAGCTTTCATTTATATGAAATGTTTCTGATTCGGCATATCATCAGACCTAGAGTCTTCAGATCTAGGTCAGTTCCATATGTGAAAGGCAAAAAAGGAAGTAAATAGAAGACTGACAGAAACTCATAGCTACCACAAAATAATCATAACAGGCTTTGTAAGTAATTCCTATAATGAAATCTGATAGGCCAATTAAATTGTGAAGACATTATAAATTAATTGCTAACCAAGTCGTTTCTTTGGAATAGAACCCTGTACCTTGGAAGGAAGACATATTTGGACTGCTGGCAGGAGGCTTAAGTTTTCAAAAGTACATGTATGGTATATGTATTAGCCAATGGTTTTGGATAATCAATTCATGAAATACCTAACGATTAATACTTATGAAGGAATTTTATATCTAACACATCTGACGAGTTGTCTGTAGATTGTCATTTGCATCTATTTTTTTTTTCAGAAGAATACATATTTTTTTACAAGAAGTGCCACTAGTAGGCATTTTGTTTATTTATTTATTTATTTTATTTATTTATTTTATTTGACATTTGTTAACCTGGTTAGTCTGACTGAGCAAGAAGCCCTTTTTCAGCAGAGACCCTAGGAGAAAAGCTCCAAAACTTAAATAAAATAAAACAAGCCAAGAGAAATATATATGTACAGTGAATAACAAGGAACTCATAAGGTATACTAAAAATAAATACACTTCTAAACACAATTTTAAATAGTAACATATACATAGAAAGTAAGATTACAGTTTGCACTTGGTATTTGACAACAAGTTAAAATATAAAAAAGTATTTAGCATTTGACAATAAATGTTTTTTGATTTTGTGGAGGACTGTGTACAGGAAGTGAGAAAAGAAATAGGGGTATAGATTTATGTGGATGGTATCCTAGTTAGTGGGGCCATACCAAAGGAACAAATGGCCAAGAGAGAATTATCCATAATTTCTAGAATCCATCATTTTAATAAATGTTTGTATGGTTGTGTTTTGTCTCCCATATCAAAATCACTGATCATTTTGCTTAAAGAAAGGAAACTTGTTCTATAAATGGTTTCACCAACAGAACAACATGGTAACTCCAGTTAAGAACCCATGAGCAGAAGATTGACCTCCCTTGTGGCATGGAGCACCCCTGTATTTCAACAAAAAAAAAATCTAATTCTCTACTGTTGAAGGAAAGATCGACCTTTTTCTTCACAACTTTAAGCATTGCGTAATACATAAAAGGTAATGCTCCCCTCAAACTATCTTTCTATAGAGACATAACCAATTTTTCGTTTCAGTAACAAAATAATGGATTTATCATGCCACAGTCAGTTAGGCCTAAAAAGTGAAAAAGGCTTCTTCCAAGAGAGAAGCAGCGTAATGAAACAGTCTTCCTTCAGATTTAAGGTATATTCATGACTTGAAATCACAATACATCAGTCTCATTGATCAGGTTAGTGTTAGTACACTCCATTCCTAATCTTCACTTGTTTACCCACCTTACCCAATTTACTCCTATGAAAATTCTATTCCAATGCACCTCAGGGAATTATTCTAAAGAATGGACTAAAAACACATATTGTAACATTATAATTAGTATAGTTAGTACAACATGTGTACATATCTATCTAGCCATATATGTATTTAAGTAATCTGTTGGTGGAAGTCAAAGTCATTCTTATAGAACAATGTACAGAAGAACAAGGTAAGAAATCACATTTGGTAGGCAATACCAGAAGAAACAGGTAGAAGTGCCAACAAAGAATGTGGCTAGATCAAGCATTGGATGTGGTCGCGTTTGAAATAGGTGATTGGTAAATAAGATGAGTGACAGGAACTTTGGGAAAGGTTGAGCAAGAGGTGTAGGATTACTGTCATGATGAGAAGCTGTATGTTTCAAATGTATCGTTTCTGGCTGCATGCTAACAAAACACAGAAGGCATATTATGTGAAAGGGAATGAAAGAAGGAGGAATTGAATGGGAATAAGAGGGTGTAATAAGAAATAAGGTAGGGGTGTGAGGAGAAGCGTAGGAAGTCGTAAAGAAAAGAAGTGGTTTAAAGAGGAAGGATGCAAGAGACATTGGCTGTAGATATATCACTATAGTGTCCTGAGATAAGGTGAAGGAAAGCAGAGTTTAGAATACACTGTGTGGATCGATAGACAGTTTTGTCTAGATATTTTAACTGAGACTTGAGTCAAATAGGCAACATAGTTGTGGGTAAGGTATTTACAAAGTTGATAATTAATTTTGTTATCAGTTACCAGACTGGCAAAGAAAAAAAATCTTTGAAATGCCTGTTGACAAATGCTAGAGGTTTGAATAACACATTTATGGAATTGGAATCAAGAGCTTTAGGAGAAAATTATGACATATTATTTATCACTGAAACTTAGTTTAACCAAATAAGTAAGCCTCTCTCTTTCCCAGGATATAAGGGTCATCATGCCCTAAGAACACATAGAGGGGAGGGGATTCATCTATTTTTGTGACAACTAGATTCAACTCTGTCCTACTATGTGAAGAAAAGGTGCTTGAATTCTAGCAATCAGAGCTATCCTTGGCAAGGTAAATTGGGATATGACACATGTCTACAGACCTCCCCCCCAACATACCTACTATTATTAACCAAACTTCAATGTGGCAAACAATTTCAAAACTGGCGATAGCTTGCCTGAGGCTACTATAAATTATGAGTACTCATAAATAGCAAGGGATGCAACAACAGGAAAACAATATACTTGATGTTGTTTGATTAAACAATAAACACCAAGTATTGTACAGAAACAGTGGGCCACAGCTAGGAAAATTGCATCACCTTTGTGTGGTTTTTGAGGAAATGGTATAGGTTCCTGGTATTAAGAAGAATAAAAGAATGGTAAAGAACTTCTACAGATCAAATATTTCAGCTATTAATTAGGAACTGATTCATGGGACTTGATATCAAGTATGAGAGATATGGAGATTCAGGAAAAGTGGAATATCTCTTATAATTTTAAATGTGACTTACTCAACTGATTTGTCCCCCTTATTACCAGGGCCACTGGCAGTAATAAGGTCACACTATGGTGGAAAGGTGGATTGCACCATCTTAGATATAGAAAAAATGTGTTTTGGAAGAAATATAAGCCTCTTAATATGTTCACTTACTATAAGTTTATTAAAAGATTCAGAGCAATGATAAGGAAGGCCAGATCTAATTATGAACTTAGTTTGCCAAAAAATGTCACTAACAATAAAAACCTTTTTACAGTCACCTTTGTTCCTATGTTATGGATGCATTATCGGGTTTTTCTCTGAGGGTGGATGACAAGCTTATCACTGATTCAGGGGAACCAGTGACTATTTTTGCTTATAGCTTTCTTGGTAGTTTACATGTCAACAGACAGGTTGACTTGTTTTCTATTAATGGGGAAATGTCCAGTAATTTTGACAGATGCAGTTGCTAAGGCATTAAAGGCCATCAAGCCCAATTCAGCAGCAGGTTCTGATGGACAATGATTTCTTTCTGGTGTATATAACTGGCAGCTGGCTAACTTGTCTTTTGGACTTGTACCAAAGATTATTAAATGAGGGTTTTGTGCTAAACATTTGGAGGGAAGCTATAGTAATTCCAGTTCAGAACAGTCAGTGTGGTTTGTCAGTTGGATATTACAGGCCTAGCAGTCTGATTTGTGTATTGGGGAAGTGTTTTGAGTATGCACCACATTTTTCTTCCCAGAATTTATTTGACTTTAGTAAAGACACCCTTCATCATAGATTCCTATTAAGATATCCATGTTTAACTAATTTAATTAACTTCTATAAAAATTGTATTTTATCTTTGTATGATGGCCTTGCAGTTGATACTGTTTATCTGGACTTTTGATTTAGCCACCCAGATGTTATCTTAACCAATTTGACAGATCTAAAGGTTGAGACATATGTAGTGATGTGGGTAGTAAAGTCAAAATCATGAACAGCATTTCTGACTATAAATGTGTTAACAGGGATCTTTCCTGGACCTAGTACTATTTTGTCTTCTAAAGGTTGATTTTCCACTTTTTAGTAACCATTAAATAAGCAAATTTGCTGATGACATAAAGATTGGCAGTGCAGTTACTAACACACATGACCTTAATTCTTTATAATGCTATCAGGACATGTTGATAAGTGGTCTCTTTTAAGGGTAGGAGGTTCAACATTAAAAAGTGCATGGCAAAACACTGTGGGCATTCACAGTGTCAGTATCCTTATCCTCTTAGTGAACAATTACTATCAGAAGTACTAAACAGTAAGGGAATTGGGACTATGGAATGAACCTGATCTAAAATTTGATGACCATAGAAGGTGTTATGGGTTGATTAGAACTATACTGTTTAGTCTCACCAGTAGAGGCAAATAGTTCCTTTATTTATAATGAACATACTACCCGTAATTGTATACTGTGGGCCATTTTGTAATTATAAGGCATCTCACCTAAAGAAATTGGAACATTCCAAGAGAACCTATGCAAGGCAGGTTGTAGGAATTGGGCAGTTATCATGCAAAAAAAAAAAAAAAAAAAAAAGATTAGAGCACCTTTCTTTTTAGTCATTTGGGTACGGACTATTAAGTGGTGATTTGATTTTAGTTCTTAAATGTCTAAAAGATGAGATTTTTGTCTTCCTACCTTAACCCTAGGAAAAACAACCTAACAATTGATTTAGCACACTCCAAAACATTAACGAACCATTAACTCACGTCAAGCTTTGTGCCCACTGAATGGCACACAGCAACAGTTATCCCACTCCACAAAGGGGGAGCCACCACTGATCCTGGGAACTATCACCGTATTAGCCTGACTAGCCTGGTCTGCAAGACCATGGAACATATCATCATGGAACTCATAAACAAAGACATTGGTAACCTCCAAACTCTGGACCCCACCCAGTTCAGGTTTGTGAAAGGCAAATAATGCCTTGTGAACCTGATCAACTTCTTTGAGGCAGTCACCAAAGCCATAGATGAGGGTAAGATGGTTCACACAGCCTATCTTGACCTCACCAAGGCTTTCAACACCATCCCCCAGTCTGGAATTATAGTTAAACTTACTAAACTAGGTATAAATCCCTACATTATGAGATGGGTTGACAAATGGCTCACTGACAGAACCCACACTGTAAAAGTTGCAGGCTCCAAATCTGACTTAAAACCAGTGACAAGTGGAGTACACAGGGTTCAGTCCTGGGACTCTCCTGTTTGGTATCTACTTCTCTGAAGTACAGGCTAACACAGAAGGCCTCTGACTAACGAAGTTCACAGATGACTGCAAACTAGGAGCCATAGTCGAGTCTCCAAATGATGTGGACATCTTACAGAAGGACCTCACTGAGACAGATGCCTGGTGTTAGAGGCATGGCCTCAGGCTAATGCCAAAAAGTGCATTGTCATCTCCTTTGGTAAAAACTCTGTACCCATGAACTACCACATAAATGACAGTCTACTTAATGCCAAATGTGTGATAAGAGACCTTGGGACCCAGGTGGACAGTAGTCTCTCCTTTGATAATCACATCACCACAGTAGTCAGGAAATCCTTCTATGTGTCACACCTCATCACAAAAGGGTTCTCATCCAGAAAAAAAGAGCTAATTGTTCCCCTCTACTCGGCACTCATTAGACCCATTATAGAGTACAACGCCCCTTTTGGAATGTACCTCACAAGACATCTGCAGCAGCTGGAAAGGCCACAGGAGTACCTCACAAAGAGGATTACTGCCCTCAAACAGATGCCCTACACTGATCGTTTCAAAAAAATCCAGCTTTACTCTGTAGCATATTGCCTACTCTGTGGAGATCTCTGCCTAACATATGAAGCTATGTTAAACCCAGAGTTGTTGGACATGCTACACCTAAAGAAATCCCAATCCCTCTGAGCTACACTCTCTAGGGACCTAAACCTTGCCACCACAATAAACAGGACATGTTGGAGGGATAGATTCCTGTCCCAGAAACTTCCTATACTCTGGAACAATCTACCCATCTATGTCAAGCAAAGTTCCACATTAGCACTCTTCAAGAAAAATCTTGATGAGTGGATGAGAAATAGGAAATACACCCCAGGGATCACTTCTGTGGCTCTGCTCGACAGGGGCACAGGAAATTAACTTTCTTGGGTGGCATAAGTCAGGGTACCTTGTTGGCTAGGCTTACTTAGGCCCTTGGGCTGATAGCCTAGTACCTACCTATGAACCTGTGAACTCCCTAACATGGTTTTCCATTTACCTATACAATGGAAAACAGATGACAAAATAAACAATCTGATTATCTTGTTAATAACACAGCAGTTCACCAAGGATCCATTTTGGGGCCTCTGCTTTTTAATATTTGTATTAGTAGTCTTCACAAAGCTTCCCAAAAAAGTACATTCATCCAATACGCTGATGACACCACTAAAATCTCCTGTGCCAGTAATTTCCCAGATCTCCTTAAGATGACACAAAACACCTTTTCTTCTGTAGAAACCTGGCCAAATGACGTGCAGCTGTTACTGAATCCCCAAAAATCTAAACAATTATTGTTCTCCTCTAAACCACCACCCTCAGATTTTAAAATTTACTCACTTAACAATTCAGAAATTGAACTTGTAAAGTCTGCTAAAGTACTGGGCATTACTATTGAAGACAAAATTAGCTTTGAGCAGCATATTCTCAATACAATAAAGAAAAAAACAGTTCAAACTTGGCAAACTCTACAGGCATAAACTTTATGTGTATAAGCCAACCAAAATTAAACTTGACACAACCCTCCTGATCCCATCCCTCCTATATGGTAGTCCCATGTTTACCAACCTTCATACATCTCTTAGTAATAAGTTGCAATTTTGCTATTATAAAATAGAAAAATTTGCAACTGGGATGCCATATCGAACTCACCATCGCCAAGCTATTTCAGAAGTGAATTGGTTTAAATCTCCCCAATACCTTTACTGTACCCAACTTATTTTACCCACAAACTGATTTATATACCCACATCCAGCCCCACGCTTCATTCTTTCCTGCAACAGTATAGCTCAACCCTCAATCGAAGCTCTAACAACAAACAGCTTCTAAGTATATCGATACCCAAGAAAAGAGCTGGACAAAGCCTTTATTCCTACTCCACTGCCAGACTATGGAGTGCCCTGCCTTTCACAATTACTCAGTTAGACTCATTAAAAACTTTCAAATCTGCATTAAAGGGCACTACCTCAATAATCATATCTGCTCCTGTGTGCAAAGTCTAAGCCACCATAAACATATAAAATTAGTTAATCCCCTCCTTCAGTTTTCCTCTACCTGGTAATACCACTCTCCTCTTTCTATCTCTCTCTCTCTCTCTCTCTCTCTCTCTAGGTATCAGCTAGAACTATCTATGTATTTAACTGCTTTTTATGGGTAGCAACTGTGAAGACTGGTAGAGAAGGATGAAGGCTGCCAGCCTAGTCAAATAGAATTTGATACATAATCCTGGCATTTGTAAATATGAATGCTGAAATACAAGCTTGTTTTCTTAAATGTTACATGTTGAACTTAAAACAATGTGGCAACATTGCCATCTACTGTAAGGAAAACTAAGTCAAGCATTTCTTATTGGTCCTTTGAAATTAAAATTAATTTATGTCTATTCCTTTGAAGTTAGAATTTGCAGTCGATGAGTCTGGAGTAAGCATCCTGCCTATTGTTTTAAGGCTAAAGTTAATGACCAGAATTTACATGGGGAATGTCCTTTATTGCTGTAAGTATAAAAGAATGTAAATGTAGTTTCTGTGTGGCCTGGGAACCAGGAAAGTGTAAACAAATGATGTAATGTTTTATCAGAATGCAGTTTCAATTTAAACAGTGAGAACCAGAGATTATTGAGCATTTTTGCCTTGATATCTAACTCAGTACTGCCTTATCCTCTCTTAAGAAAGTCATCTTAGAAGTGTGTTTTCTTGTAGTAATAACTAGGAAATTAGAAGAAAGTTAGACAAAGTGTTTCTCTGTTCTGTCAGAACTGTACTACTGAATTATTTTAAGTTGCGGTGTGATCTCTGAACTCTTGAATAGCACTGTGGTGTAGTAGTATTGTCTTGTGTTTTTAGTATTTATTATTAAATATTTTAAACCCCTTTTCAACTGTGGCTGGTTTATGTAGAGATAATTAAGCTCTAGAGTACATTTCATGCTTATAAGTGATCTTGTAATAAGCCCTTCCAAAGCCTTAAGATTGCTTAAGT
Source organism: Protopterus annectens (assembly GCF_019279795.1). Lineage (NCBI taxonomy): Eukaryota > Metazoa > Chordata > Ceratodontiformes > Protopteridae > Protopterus > Protopterus annectens. Next base: position 1,259,488,389 of record NC_056732.1, on the reverse strand, counting down.
TACACTACTATTGGATAATAATATTGTACAGAAATAATTGGACACCCTTTTAAGGGCCTTTGGGTAGCTGATAATTATTAGCTGGTGGTGGCAGTAATTACTTCTTTATAGTCTGGGTAAAGGGGCACACCTGGATAATCTGCCAGCCTTTCCCAGAAGTGTCTGTGCTTATCTCAAAGTATGTGTGTGTGTGTGTGTGGGGGGGGGGGCTACTTGGGCAGGGACATGAAGCACTGGTTGGACAGAGAGGTTACTGGAGGTTAGCTTGTCAGCTAGGCTGAGATCTGGACCCTATAACTGTGCCAGTGGGGAGTCTTATTGGGGACCTGGAGAGCAAGGGAGCAACCAGCCCCAGACTGACTTTGATCTCTGTGTGCACTTAAGGGAAATTGTACTTTACTGTGTGTATTTATCTTTTCCTCTTATATGAGTCTCTGGTGTTATTGGTGAGATTTGAGGCTCCTTGATAGCTGGGTCAGGGCATGGCCGTCACAGCAACCAATAATCTTTGTTTTATATTTGTTCATAAAATAATGTATGTCAAAATCATTATATCCATTGTAACTTTTACAAAGTGTATTCTCATTATTTATTTTATATTTTAATATTCTCTGTATAAAAACATCTTTTGTGGAGCTTTTCTCCCCGGGCCTTCACTGAAAATGGGTTTTTGACCAGTGGACTTTCCCTGTGAACAAATGTCAATACATAAATAAATACATTAGCAGCAAATGTTGCTAGTTTGTTGCAGCATTGCTGAAGGAAATTGGTTTGGGTTTCTTGAAGACTAATCAGAACAGTCTTCTATAGTTTTTTTTCCTTGACTCTTTTCCTTGGATCCTAACTCCACCTTAATGTTGTATATTTTTGTATTCTAATTGTTTAATTTTGGTGAAGCTGCCATCTCACCCCTAAGTAGAAATACATTAATGTTTTGTTTCTTATATGTTCATTCAAGAACCAGCAAGTACAATATGTAATTTGTGTGACTAACCATCCTTACTGCATTATTTGTACTACTGCTGCTTGTTTTTATTTTCTTTTTACAATGCAATTGTATCACTGTTTACTGTGTAACCTGTTTGTTTTAATTCTATCTTTACACTCTTTATTATATAAGTTGGAGCTTTTCTCCCCAGGCCTCCGCTGAAAACTGGCCTTTTTGGGCTCAGTAGGACACTCCAAGTAAACAAATGTAAAATAAATAAATAGATGTTGCATAGTTGGAAGGAGGAAAGTTGAAGAAATGTTTTTTCTAGCATTGTTTCTTAGGTTCATAGGTAGGCACTAGGCTATTGGCCCTAGGGCTAATATAAGCCTAGCCAAATGGTGCCCTGGCTTTTGCCACCCAAGAAAATTATTTTCCTGTGCCCCTGTCAAGCAGAGCCAAAAAAGTGATCCCTGGGTTGAATTTCCTATCTCCCATCCAATCATCAAGATTGTTCTTGAAGAGTGCTAATGAGGAGCATTGTTTGATATAGACAGGTAGTTTGTATGGAAGTTTGTAAGGTAGTTTGTTGGTAGTTTGTAGTTTGTTCTAAAGACATGCTTCTGGAGCATTTCTCCCCAGGCCTCTACTGAAAACAGGATCTGTGGAAACTAGTCAGACTTTCCCGGTCAACAAATGTTAAATAAAAAATAAATAAATAAATAAAAATTGTTCCAGGGTATGGGAAGTCTCTGGGATAGGAATCTATCCCTCCAGCATGTTCTGTTTATTGTGATGACAAGGTTTAGGTCCCTAGAGCGTGTAGCTCGGAGGGATTGGGATTTCTTTAAGTGGATCATGTCCAACAGCTCTGGGTTTGATATAGCTTTGTATGTTAGGCAGAGATCACCTCTGAGTAGGCGATATGTGATGGAGTAAAGCTGGAGTTTTTTGAGACGGTCTGCGTAGGGCATCTGTTTGAGGCCAGTAATCCTCTTTATGAGTTATTTCTGTGGCCTTTCCATTTGTTGTAGATGTCTTGTGATGTATATACCAAAAGGGGCGTTGTACTCTATAATAGGTTCATAGGTTCATAGGTTCATAGGTTTATACTAGGCTATCTGCCCTAAGGCATTTATAAGCCTAGCCCAAATTTTTGTGGCTTACGCCACCCCTTATATGAAAAAATACTGTGCCCATTAGTTTGTTGTGCCTCTGTCCAGCAGTGACACAGAGATGATTCCCGGGGTAAACCTACGATCTCCCATCCACAGGTCTAGATTTCTCTTGAACAGAGTCAGCGAGGTGCTCTGCCTCACATGGACCGGGATTTTATTCCACAGCATAGGGAGTCTCTGAGTGATAAATCTATCCCTTCAGCACGTCCTATTTATATCCGTGCTAAGGTTTAAGTTGCTTGCTCTAGTGGTTTTGGTGGATTTGGATTTTTGAGGTGGAGCATGTCCATTAATTCCGGGTTGGACATGGCCTTGTATGTCAGGCACATGTCACCTCTGAGCAGACGGTATGCGACTGAATAGAGCTGGAGTTTCTTCAATCTGGCAGCATATGACAGATTTTGGAGTCCCTTTATCCTTTTGGTGAGGAACTTTTGGGGTCTCTCCAATTGCTGCAGATGTCTGGTGAGATACATCCCGAATGGGGCATTGTACTCGATCATTGGTCTGATAAGTGAAGAGTACAGGGGAACAATGACCTCACTAGATCTGGATGTGAATCCCTTCATGATCAGGTGGGCAATGTAGAAGGTCTTTCTAACCACTTTAGCAATGTGAGTGTCAAAAGAAAGGCCACTGTCAACCTGGGTCCCCAGGTCCCTGATAACCTCTTCTGTGCTTAGTGGATTGCCACCTATATGGTAGCTTGGGTTACCTTGTTTTTCCCGAAGGGTAAGACTATACATTTTTTGGCGTTTAACTTCAGGCCATGGCTCTGGCACCAGCTATCTGTTTCCGTGAGTCCCTTCTGAAGGATATCCGTGTCCGATGCACTTTCCACTATGGCGCCCAGTTTGCAGTCGTCTGCAAACTTTGTCAGCCAAAGTCCTCCCATGCTGGCCTGTACTTCTGAGAAGTAGATGCCAAACAATAGGGGGCCAAGGACCGAGCCCTGTGGGACACCACTTGTGACCGGCTTGGAGTCTGACACAGCACCAGCAACTCTAACCTTGTGGGTTCTGTCCTTAAGCCAGTTTGCAACCCATCTTGTGACATATGGGTTTACATTTAAGCTGGTAAGTTTTTCTACAATACCCAAGTGGGGTATTGTGTCGAAAGCCTTTGCAAGGTCAAGGTAGGCTGTATGGACTGCCTTTCCCTCATCAATGGCCTTGGTGACTGTTTCGAAGAAGTCGACCAAGTTCAAAAGGCATGATCTTCCCTTGACAAAGCCAAACTGGGTCGGGTCCAATGTCTGCAAGTCCCCTATATCTTTGTTTATGAGCTCCATTATGATCCTCTCCATAGCTTTGCAGACTAGACTTGTTAAGCTTATGGGGCGGTAATTACCAGGGTCCATAGAGGCTGCCTTTGTGGAGTGGGACCACAGTTGCCGTCACGCCACTCCTTGGGCACGTATCCTGTGGTAAGGCTGAGATTAAACAGCTGCCTTATGTGCGGGTTAATTCCTCATTTAGCTTCGTGTAGCACACAGCCGGGGACACCATCCGGTCCCATTGATGCTGTGTTTTTAGCTTTAGAGAGAGCAGCTTTCACCTGCGCATTTGAGATGTCCGGGAGGCTACACTCGGCTGGGATAGTTATCTCTCCTTTAGGGGAGGGGGTGAAGTTTGCACTGAACCTGTCTGCCAGTATGTTGGCAATGTCTGTGGGTTCAGTGATTTTTGTATCATTTTGGACTAATTCTGAGCATATCTGGGAGTTTCCACCCAGGTTCCTAACATAGCTGAAAAAGGCCTTATGATTGTCCTTTGAATCCATGGCAATTTTTCTCTCAAAATTGGCCTTAGTTGATTTTATGAGTGCTCGTATTTTTTACTAATAATGATCAGGGTGACTTCCCTTTTATGGATTTTGTTCTATCATGTAATAGCTTTCTCCTCTTATTGTAAAGTTTGTTAATGGCTGGGGTCCACCAGACTGGACGTTTGCCCTTTGTGGAAAGAGTCTTGGTTTTATTTGGGATTGCCTGATCCATGCAGTCCTGGAGGTGTTCATAGAATGCATTTGTAAGGGCTTCCAGCTTGGGTTGTGGTTTCCTCTGGCTCAGGGGCCTTGAAGGATACTACACCAGTCTTGAGTAGTGTGAAGTTTGCTTTAGAGAAGTTCTTCACTATGGTCTTTTTGTTTGGGGTGGGGGGGATGTGGATTTCCAGTGAGATTAGTTTATGATCAGATCTCACCAATGAGGGATATACTTCGGTGTGGAGCATTTTGTCCCCATGTTTGTGACAATGAGATCTAGTATATTTTCTCCTCTCGTGGGAACAGTGACTAGCTGTTCCATGGCATTTAATTTATGAACTCCAGGAACCGTTGGGCTAGAAAGTTAGGGCTTGAGTAATGTTCCCAGTCTATATTCCGGTAGTTGAAGTCACCCAATATGATGGTGTTTGGAGATACATTTATACCCTCCAGTGTCTTCAGGAAGGCTGTGTGGGGTTCCTGAGTTTGAGAGGGTGGCCTGTAGCATGCTACAATTTGTAGAGCAGTTTTGCCTATGGTTAGTTGCCCCTGGATGGTTTCCGAAGCTTCGTGCGTTGCCACCAACCTGGAGGTGTGGGTATCCTTTGTGAATATGGATACACCCCTCCTTTTGTGGTGTGGTCCGGGTTTTGGGGCGGAACGCATGATATGAGGTAAAACCTAATAGTGCCGGGGTGCTCTCAGGAGCCTTGAACCAGGTTTCAGTTACAGCACAGACATCGATGTTCTCCATACTGAGAAGGGCCTCGAGTGCGTGCATTTTGAGATTTAGACTTCTGGCATTGAGCAGCATTACCCTCAGTTTCTTCCCATTTTTGTTTTCTAGGGTGGTAGGTTTAGAATTTGAGCCTTGCCTAAAAAGGCACTATGGGGTGGCAAGAGCCTTAGCCAATATCCGGAATCCCAGGGGTGACAGGTGCAAGCCGTCCCTTGAAGCAGCGTGGCTTGTCAAGCATGTCATCCCAGGCAGACAGACACTGGATCCCCTTTGAATGACACCAGACATTAAGCCAATTGTTAAAGCTGATCATCTTGTCTCTATATTGTGGCATCATTCTTGGTGAAGGAAGGATACTGCTCAGGGTTAGGGTCATACCTGCCTGGGCTACATAATCAGAGAGCTCCTCTATGTCTCTTTTCATGTAGTCCAGGGAGGTGCGTCTCAGGTCGCTCACACCAGCATGGACAATGACTGTGTCATATTTGTACTTGCCGTGGAGTGACCCGAGTGCTTGTGTTATGTGGCGGATTCTAGCGCCCGATAGGCAGCTTACTGTGACCCTCTCCTTGTTCAGCCTGGTGAGTGGGACGTCAGTGTGTCTGACTATGGAGTCACCTATGACAAGTATGTTTGGTGTTGTATTTGGCCTTAAGGGCTGTGACTGCTTTGCACACTGCTTTTGTGGTTTATGTGTTGCTTGTGGGGTGTCTTGAGGTAGCAGTTGTTTGGGTGTCTGCTTTGGAGGCCTCTGCTGTTTAGGTAAATTTTTACTCAGAGCCTCCGAGTATGTCTTTGTGTGTTTATGTGTTTGATTCAGTGGAGTGGTAGCATTATGTGAGGCTGGTTTTGTGGTGTGTGTAGTTGCCTTCTCCTCCTGTCTGGTCTTGCCAGTCCTGAGTTGAGAGAGCTCAGCCTCCAGTTTGGCTAAATAGCTGCATCTCTCAAGTATTTGTGTTATGTGGGAGGAGGAGAGGGTTGTCTGTGTACATGAGGCAGTTATAACATTGCCTCAAGATTCCCAGATTCACCAGCTGGACCGGAGAGGAGATTGACAACTGACCTTTGGACATGCTAGAATAATATTGGGAAATCCTTAATTGAAAACAAGGGCCAGTGGGGAGTGAGGGTGTAGTGCTTTTAATTTTTAGTGCTGACTTATATAATTGCTTTAGTGAGCAAGTGCCAGGTAACTTGAGTGCAATGTATTACAAGTAACTAAATGCAAAAGCGACAAACAGTAACTTTCTTTCAAGTGAAACAAGGAAATAAGTACAGTAAGCAATGCAGATATCACTAGTGATCCACAGAAGCTGAGAAGTTGCGATTAGGTGGAATTAGCTTCCAGGAAATAACAAGCAAACAAACAACAAGCATATAAACAAAGCTAGATTCAGCAGGCCTGGATCTAGTCTATGCTAGAGCAAACAAGGTGAACCAATTTCAGTAAAAATGGGTCTAATAAGTGATGAGTAGAGGGGAAGGTAAGATCTTAGGTAAGGTTCATCTGTTAAAGTGCCTATTTCCTCTAATAGTATAAATACCACCTCACGTATCTCCTGAAAAGAGGCTACCAGCCTAGCAGGACTAACCCAATTAACAAAGAATAAAAATAAATAAATACATTTCCTGATGAATTTTTTATTACATATTTTAGATGGTAGTTAGATTTAAAGTTAGTATATCTAACACTTTATTCAGGGCTCATACTTCAAATGTAATGTTGTTTATGGAGGTCTGAGTGAAAAGACATTTATGGAACTGCTTTGTGGTGAAAAGGATAAGCTTGGGGTTTTAGTGGTTAAGAATAAATTGGGAATCAGACAGTTGCAGTATAGCACAGATCAAAAGGGAGTCATCCACAAATTGGATACTTTTTTGCACATTTGCTTGCTGAGTAGAGGTCATAAACAAATATGCTGAATAAGAGAAGGCCTAGAATGCAGCCATTAAGAACTAGAAACAGAGCTTCTCTGCAAGGTCCTTCTATACTGTTGAAAATGAGAGATTTGTCCAGATCATGTTTGTGGTGCCTTGGCATGGATGAGAATATGAACAAGAAAGTATAGTGATACAAAATGTGGAAGGTGTCAAATAAATATTATATCACCACCTAGTACTCATTTACAGTCAGGACAATGGCCCAAAAACACATTATACAATACACACATACTTATCTTTGTTAACCAAGTTAAAAGAAAAAAAAAAAAAAATATATATATATATATATATATATATATATATATATATATATATATATATATTTCTGTGTGTGTGTGTGTGTGTGTGTGTGTGTGTGTGTGTGGGTGTATGTGTGTATGTACCAAGAAAAAGGGAAAACCAGTTGTACAGGAATGATTAAAGCATATGATGTGCTCAAAAAAAAGCAGTCCCCCGGATTCTGCAAGCCTTGCACAGTGTGCAGGATTAGTGCAGGAGCTCTAGCAGGCAATATGTCTGCCGTGCGATCCAGGAATAGCCTGTAGGCGCATGCACGAGCGTTCCTGCACTAGTCCTGCACGGACTCAGTCCCTGTATGCATATTACCCCATTTGCAGGAGAAATCCATGCAAATGAGGTGAATTTGTGATTCAGGAAGCTCGAAACCGGCCGAGCAGGACTAGTGTAATCTGTAGAAGTGTACTCTGTTAGTAACAGAGTACATTTCTGCAAATTCCAAAATGGAGCCATGACAGCACCAAATAAAGGGTGCATATCTTTCAGGAAGCATGCCAGTGACCAAGTATAAGGCCACTGGCATTGAAAACAGTTTAGAAAATAAAAAAATCTACTTTTATTTTTTTTTAGCCAATCTCGGCCGTTTAAGCGTAGGGCAGTGGCGTGCAAACTGGATTGTGGGGAAAATAAAAAAATAAACCTAAAATAAGCATTCTATCTAAAATCTCAATTCTGCCATTAAAGTCAATGGTAGGCAGAAGACAACATGGCCAGTAAGTAGTGGTTGCTAAGGGGGGAGGCTCAGTGTGAGACATGTAACTATGCATCAGCAAGTATTCCTATGCAAATGAGGGGAATGACAGTGAATCCCAGATTTCCCCAGCATGCGAGTCAGCTCCCAGCAGTGTAAGAGCAGGAATCACTTGGTGCAAGCCTAGGAGTTAGCTGACATCATAGGAGGGTGTTAGGCATACTGTAAGCAGATTGGAGCCCTGTGGATCAGGTTTGCTCCTAGTTTAGCACAGCTAGGCAAGGGGGTGTTTCTGAGTCTGCCTAGCACTCTTTACATTGCCTAAGCGGGTGTGCACACCGCACACTGGGTTTTAAAGAAAAAAAGGTTTCTCATCCAGAAAAAAAGAGGTCATTGTCCCACTCTACTCATCACTCATTAGACCCATTATAGAGTACAATGTAAAAACAATAGTGGGAGACACCAACACGATATAAGATCTTCACTATTGTCAAAGTCCAAACATGAAACGGCATGAAAATCCAAAAATCACTTTAATAGAAAATGAATAAGCGCTTTCGCGTAGTGCAAAGCTACGCTTCATCAGATGAATTCACAAAAAATAATACAGACTTAAATACTATCCATTTGGCGGGATAGTTAGCCAATAAATAAATAATTGAATTAGTAAGATGCATTTTAGTCTTTTTACCTACCAATCAACAATTGCTACTAAAATGATCAGCCTTATGGCTCAAAAAATACAATAATAATAGAAATAAAAAGAAATAAAATATAATGGAAGATATGCATAAAACGACAGTATAAAAATTCTAAACATACAGCATGGTCTCGTATCTCATTCTCCTAAGACTCAAAGCTAGATGCCCTATTTCCATATAAATGATAGTGATAGAAGCAAAGCAGCAAGCTTCAGTAATAAAAACTGAGAAACCGGCAGAGATATACTGAATCAATATACCTCGCAGATATCAAAAAAGGCACATCCGGAAGTAGACCTAGTCAGCACACGCATAAATCACATCCCGTACAATCCCCTGTTGAATCCGTTTAAGTATAAATATAAATTTAAATTTAAAAAACAAACCCAAAACAGAGGAAACCAAGCTGGCATTGCCAAAACATACAACTCAGTATAAATACACTGAAAACAAATTCTTTCTCAATGTTTCTTGTAGAGCCATTCGAATTATACAGCCATAGAGTACAATGTCCCTTTTTGTATGTACCTCACAAGACATCTACAACAACTGGAAAGGCCACAGAAATACCTCACAAAGAGGATTACTGGCTTCAAACAGATGCCCTACTCAGACCATCTCAAAAAACTCCAGCTTTACTCCATCACATATCACCTAATCAGAGGCAATCTCTGCCTAACATACAAAACTATGTCAAACCCAGATCTGGTGGACATGCTCCACTTAAAGAAATCCCAATCCCTTTGCGCTACACACTGTAGGGACCTAAACCTTGTCACCACAATAAACAGAACATGATGGAGGGATAGATTCCTGTCCCAGAGACTTCCCATACTCTGGAACAGACTACTTATCTATGTCAAACGAGTGCAAAACAAAAACTGAATGAAATATGTAAGGAGAAAATACCACTCTGGACACAGAAATAAATATAAAGTTAGCGCTTTCGTTTATAAAATATATAAACTTCTTCAGACAAAAGTATACAGGAAATAAACCATTTAAATAAGCATTCAAGAAGTGACATAATTTCCCATTCAAAGAAAAAAGTCACAATAAAAGTCCCATTAAACATCAAAATAAAAGACATGCCTCAAAATAAGATATCCAACTACACAATAGACCCATTGAACAAAACTTTAAATAAAATCCTAAACACTACAAATATATGCATAAAATATATATAGAAGTTAGAATATTTAAATAATTGACTACAAAAATAAAATAATAAATGTTACCTACATAAAGACTTCAGTTCCAAAACACTCATGATAGAAATAGTGTCATTCAATCCAGGTGAAACTGAAGCGTTCAACTTAAGTTGCCATAAAAGTTCTTTCTCCTCAAGTTGCAAGGAAGTCGGACCTCCCCTAATGTTTTCAACAACCCTATCAATGATTAAAAAACAAAATTCATGTGTGGGAAAGGCCAAAATATGTCTAGCCAGGGCATTTGTAATATTTGCTTTAGAAATGGCATAAAAATGTTCATAAATTCGATTTTTAAAAACCCTATCCGTTTTGCAACATAGAAAGACTGGCAATTCTGACATAATGCCAAGTAGACCACCCCTCTTGTGTTGCAGTTGTATTTATCCGTTAAGTAATATTTTTTCTTATTGATCATAAACATGTTGGTAACACATATAAACTTACACCAACGGCATGATCCACATTTAAACATCCCACAATGTGGGCGGTGACATTTATAATTTACTGTTTCAAGGATAGTTTTTAAGTTCCTACCTTTTTTAAAAATTACAAGAGGCCTTTCACCCACATAATTTCTTGTTGTACTATCCTTGACTAAAAAGTACCAGTTCTTGAAAATGATATCCCTCAAAAAGGGAGCATCTTTAGAAAAAGTGGTAATAAAACCCAAATTTCCAAAGTTATTGTTATTTTCATGCTCAAATTGCTGTGTTAAAGGAATCAGTGTGTTAGGTGGATCCATAATATCATTAACACACTCAAGATTCTCATTTCCAGATGAAATAATATAACTTAGAATTGGTTTAAAGTAACCATATGTCCTTTTAGGTGTAACCTCAAAAATGAGTTCATCCAATAAGTTAACAGGGTAACCTCTTTTCATAAACATGTCCCTTAATAAACTACACTCATCCAAAAAGTCTTCATCTAAAGTTACCATCCTAGCTGCCCTAACTAGTTGTCCCTTAACAACTCCCTTCTTCTGATGGAAGGGTTGGCAGCTAGAAAAATGGAGGAATGCATTTGAGTAAGTGGGTTTTCGAAAAATCCTAGATGTAAATCTGTGTAAATCAAAATGTTTGACTAATTTTACATCTAAAAATGAAGTCTCTTTTTCTTGAAAGTCCCAAGTGAAATCCAGGAAATCAGTAAAATCAGTAACATTTTCAATAAATGATGCTGCGGAATGTCTATCACCCTTCCAAAGAATAAAAATATCATCCAAATAATGGGTGTATAAAGCAGCCTTACTCTGGAAAACAGGGTCTTTAAATAAAAAATGTGTTTCCCAAAATGCCATTACTGTATTGGCAAAGGTTGCACCACAGGGAGATCCCATGGCTACACCTGTTTGTTGCAAATAGAATTTAGATTCAAAAAGGAAATAATTGTTAGCTAAAACAAGTTCCAGTAAGTATATGACCAAATCAATAACATGCCCATCCATTTTCTGGTCCAACATAAAATCCTAACCCATTCACATCCAAGGTCTTGTGGTATACAAGTGTACAAGTCACAAACATCGATGGTAAAAATTTAAATCTTCATCAAAGGAAAACTATTTAAAGAATCCAAAAAGCCCAGGAATCCTTGCAAATTTGTTTTGATTTTTAGTAAATCTTTTAGTTTACAGTCAATGAATCTGGCACACCCATAAGTGATAGATTGCCTACCATCGATGATCGGATGAAAAGGGGGTTTATTTAAATTCTTATGGACTTTTGGCAACCCAAATAATGTAGGAATAACTGGGTGTGTAATGTTAAGAAAATTAAATAAGTCAATGTCAATGCAGTCTTCAATGAATAAGTCATTAATGAAACCTTTAAGTTTACGATAGGCTCCATTAATTTCATTAAGAGAAACACATACATAAGCTGCACTGTCCAAAACAAGCAACTTATTAGTTGTATAATCAGCCTTATCCATAAAGGCCAAACCACCCCCTTTATCTGGTTTACATATTCGTATGTTAGCAAACTTTAGGCTATTCAAAGCATCTTTTTCCTCGAAAGTAATATTGTCATCCAAAGAATTAACTGGATAATGTACATTTAACAAACTTCTAAAGTCATTCTCACAAATTTTTTCAAAAAGTGAAATAGAAGGATATAAGGGTGGGTTAAAAATGCTAGCCACTTTAAAATCTTTAATAAGACTAGGAGTATTAGCAAACATCACATTCAAATTTAATTTTCTAGTAAAAGTCTTTAGGTCAATCAAGGACCTAACAATATTGCTCCTAAATGCAGGAACGAATGAAAGACCTTTTGCCAAAATGTCCACAAGCAATGGGTCAGGTTCAAAAGAGGAGTAATTAAAAAATTAAAGTCCTTGGTAGCATTAGTTATAACAGTCACAGAATCTACTACATTAAGAGTCCCAACTGAAATTTCACCACGAGGACCCAAAGAGGTTATCTCTTCCTCCTGTTCTGAAACTTCCTTTTCTTCTGATTCTGAAAACGAGGGGCACGTTGCTGCCCTGCGTTGTTTGAATTCCTCTGGTTCTGAAAACCCTGCTGTTGGTGAAAGTTAGAACTAGAATCACTATTGACATTCCTATTAGCTAGCCTTTCACTCCTTCTAACCGGAGAGCCGACATTTCTATTCATACTGTCAACATTATTGTGGTCAATACAATTATTATCAAGTTCAAAATGAGAATCATCATACAAACATCAACAATTACACTTGAACTATTCCTTACATCATTCACAGGGTTAGAAGGGGCAAGGGTAAGCCAAACCCTTGTTATATGCTAGCGAATCCCTGTTCAATTTTTTTATTTTATTCTCTCTAATTTTGTTCAGTGCATTATCTAAACTAGAAAAAATGCGTAAAAGTCAAATTTGTATCTTTGAAAATCCTTGTCCGACCTGATAGCATTATCCAAGTCTGTTAGTTCGTTCTGTAAACAGTCTATTTGCTTCTGATAATTTTTAACAAACATTCAATGAATTCAAGTCCTTGTTGGTCAAATAAGTTCAACAATTCTTTGTGGAGCATTAGAATTTAAAATAATACTAGTGGGAAAACGCCACTGTCGAAGTCCCTTTGGGACCTGCTTCCTTTTGATACATTCAGTAAGATACTGAATTTCAATCTGAAGCTTTTTAAACTTAAACAATTTAATGTCAAATATTTTTAAGTTGTTAATTATGGTGTTCTCGTTCTCACAAGAATGCCCTGCTTGTGTTTCTACAGTAACTTTGTTTAAAAAGCTTGCCGGCTCTTTAAGATTCTGTGACTGTTATAACTAATGCTACCAAGGACTTTAAATTTTTAATTACTCCTCTTTTGAACCTGACCCATTGCTTGTGGACATTTTGGCAAAAGGTCTTTCATTCGTTCCTGCATTTAGGAGCAATATTGCTAGGTCCTTGATTGACCTAAAGACTTTTACTAGAAAATTAAATTTGAATGTGATGTTTGCTAATACTCCTAGTCTTATTAAAGATTTCAAAGTGGCTAGCATTTTTAACCCACCCTTACATCCTTCTATTTCACTTTTTGAAAAAATTTGTGAGAATGACTTTAAAAGTTTGTTAAATGTACATTATCCAGTTAATTCTTTGGATGACAATCTTACTTTCGAGGAAAAAGATGCTTTGAATAGCCTAAAGTTTGCTAACATACGAATATGTAAACCAGATAAAGGGGTGGTTTGGCCTTTATGGATAAGGCTGATTATACAACTAATATGTTGCTTGTTTTGGACAGTGCAGCTTATGTATGTGTTTCTCTTAATGAAATTAATGGAGCCTATCGTAAACTTAAAGGTTTCATTAATGACTTATTCATTGAAGGCCGCATTGACATTGACTTATTTAATTTTCTTAACATTACACACCCAGTTATTCCTACATTATTTGGGTTGCCAAAAGTCCATAAGAATTTAAATAAACCCCCTTTTCGTCCGATCATCGATGGTAGGCAATCTATCACTTATGGGTGTGCCAGATTCATTTACTGTAAACTAAAAGATTTACTAAAAAATCAAAAACAAATTTGCAAAGATTCCTGGGCTTTTTTGGATTCTTTAAATAGTTTTCCTTTTGATGAAGATTTAAATTTTTTTACCATCGATGTTTGTGACTTGTACACTTGTATACCACAAGACCTTGGATGTGAATGGGTTAGGGATTTTATGTTGGACCAGAAAATGGATGGGCATGTTATTGATTTGGTCATATACTTACTGGAACTTGTTTTAGCTAACAATTATTTCCTTTTTGAGTCTAAATTCTATTTGCAACAAACAGGTGTAGCCATGGGATCTCCCTGTGGTGCAACCTTTGCCAATACAGTAATGGCATTTTGGGAAACACATTTTTTATTTAAAGACCCTGTTTTCCAGAGTAAGGTTGCTTTATACACTCATTATTTGGATGATATTTTTATTCTTTAGAAGGGTGATAGACATTCCGCAGCATCATTTATTGAAAAAGTTACTGATTTTACTGATTTCTTGGATTTCACTTGGGACTTTCAAGAAAAAGAGACTTCATTTTTAGATGTAAAATTAGTCAAAAATTTTGATTTACACACATTTACATCTAGGATTTTTCGAAAACCCACTTACTCAAATGCATTCCTCCATTTTTCTAGCTGCCACCCCTTCCATCAGAAGAAGGGAGTTGTTAAGGGACAACTAGTTAGGGCAGCTAGGATGGTAACTTTAGATGATTTTTTTGGATGAGTGTAGTTTATTAAGGGACATGTTTATGAAAAGAGGTTACCCTGTTAACTTATTGGATGAACTCATTTTTGAGGTTACATCTAAAAGGACATATGGTTACTTTAAACCAATTCTAAGTTATGTTATTTCATCTGGAAATGAGAATCTTGAGTGTGTTAATGATATTATGGATCCACCTAATACACTGATTCCTTTAACACAGCAATTTGAGCATGAAAATAACAATAACTGTGGAAATTTGGGTTTTATTACCACTTTTTCTAAAGATGCTCCCTTTTTGAGGGATATCATTTTCAAGAACTGGTACTTTTTAGTCGAGGATAGTACAACAAGAAATTATGTGGGTGAAAGGCCTCTTGTAATTTTTAAAAAAGGTAGGAACTTAAAAACTATCCTTGAAACAGTAAATTATAAATGTCACCACCCACATTGTGGGATGTTTAAATGTGGATCATGCTGTTGGTGTAAGTCTATATGTGTTACCAACATGTTTATGATCAATAAGAAAAATATTATAGCGGATAAATACAACTGCAACACAAGAGGGTGGTCTACTTGGCATTATGTCAGAATTGCCCATCTTTCTATGTTGGCAAAGCGGATAGGGTTTTAAAAATCAATTTCTGAACATTTTCGCCATTTCTAAAGCAAATATTACAAATGCCCTGGCTAGACATATTTTGGCCTTTCCACACATGAATTTTGTTTTTAATCATTGATAGGGTTGTTGAAAACATTAGGGAGGTCCGACTTCCTTGCAACTTGAGGAGAAAAGAACTTTTATGGCAACTTAAGTTGAGCTTCAGTTTCACCTGGATTGAATGACACTATTTCTATCATGAGTGTTTTGAAACTGAAGTCTTTATGTAGATAACATTTATTATTTTATTTTTGTAGTCAATTATTTAAATATTCTAACTTCTATATATATTTTATGCATATATTTGTAGTGTTTAGGATTTTATTTAAAGTTTTGTTCAATGGGTCTATTGTGTAGTTGGATATCTTATTTTGAGGCATGTCTTTTATTCTGATGTTTAATGGGACTTTTATTGTGACTTTTTTCTTTGAATGGGAAATGATGTCACTTCTTGAATGCTTATTTAAATGGTTTATTTCCTGTATACTTTTGTCTGAAGAAGTTTATATATTTTATAAACGAAAGCGCTAACTTTATATTTATTTCTGTGTCCAGATTGGTATTTTTTCCTTACATATTACTTATCTATGTCAAACAGAGCTCCTCATTAGCACTCTTCAAGAAAAATCTTGATGATTGGATGGGAAATAGGAAATTCACCCGGGGATCACTTCTGTGGCTCTGCTCAACAGGGTCACAGGAAAATAATTTTCTTGGGTGGCAAAAGCCAGGGTGCCTTTTTGGCTAGGCTTATATAGGCCCTAGGGCTAATAGCCTAGTACCTACCTATGAACCTATGAACCTATAAAAAAGGTAAACCAGGAAATAGCAGCTTTGTGCACATTTGAGCACTGTGTTTGAGTGGCGTGCCTCTGGGCATAAACAGGAAGGCAATGGGAAGGGAAAACAGTAGTAGGAAGTTAATCAAGGAGAACTAGCATAGCTGGCAGGTGAAATGTATCAGAATCAGTCAATTGCGCAGGCAGCAGACCAGACCAGCCCAGAACACTACTATAAAATATGCAAACACCTTCCCCTCTGGTTTTTCCCATACTCTACACTACCCATGTATAAAAGCGGGGAACGTTTAACAAACAAAATTACAAAATGATAGGGGCTGCAGCAGGCATCATACAACATGTGCAAGAGGCTGAGGGTGGTGAGGATGTGAATGCTGCCGATCAACCCACAGTGAGGAGACGGAGAAGAGTATACAGACCCAGAGTAACTAACAGGGGCTACATGAGCTGGAGATAGTGGAGCGCTACAGGGTGGACATGGACCTCCTACAGCAAATTGTTGAGCTGTGCCGGCCACGCCTGACACACCAAACTGACCGAGGGGAACCCATCCCAGTGGATACCAAGGTATGTGTAGGCCTAGGAATACTAGCCAAAGGTACCTCCCAAAACTCAACTGGGGATATCATGGGGATCTCACAGGCATCAGCATCCAGTGTATTCCACCAGTTCCTGGATGCCATGTCAGCACATGCCAGTGAGCACGTATATTTCCTCAACACCCGTGAGGTGTTGGCCAGCAATATGCATCTCTTCCACCAAATAGCAGAATACCCTGAGATAGTGGGTACTATAGACTGCATGCACATATGCATCAAAGCACCACACGGTCATCAGGGTAGAGCCTACATCAACGGCAGTGACCTCCCCTCCATCAACTGCCAGGTTATGTGTGATGCCCAGGGCATTATAATAAATGTGTGTGCTGGCTGCCCTGGAAGCTATCATGATTCCCACATCTGGCATCTGACACAGCTGTACCAGAGATTTACCAATGGGGACATCCCCTATGGTTACCTAGTGGGGGATGCTGGTTGCACACTGGAGCCGTGGCTGGTGACACCCATAAGAAATGCACACACACCTGAACAAGAATGCCATAATGAAGCACATGCACAGACCAGACTTATAATAAAGCATGTGTTTAGGATGCTCAAGTCATGGTTCCGGTACCTGGACAAATCCAGTGGAGCTTTGCAGTACTCACCAGCTACATGTACTCAAATTGTTATGGTATATGCCATGCTACACAATATGATCCTGCAGAAACAGCTGGAGCAGGAACAGCACAGGGCAGGGCCACACAGCCCCCCATCAATGCCAAGGGCTGCACAGTCACAGATTGACTCAGAGGAGGAACAACTTGAGCCTGCCCCAGTAGGCAGATGGAGGTGTGCCCAGTATGCCCTGGCCTTGGCAAAGAGGCAACGCATAGCACATACACTGACACAGTAGGGACCCAGGGAATGACACCTCTCTCTGACTCACACATACAGTAAAAGGGATGCCAAACATGACACTACCTGTGCTCAACCATGTATAGGGAGTATACTATGCGCATCTGACATAAGCAGCCCTCCAGCACCATCCTCAGTTCTGGCACACCCACAAGGTAAGTCAATCAACCTACCAATTGCCAAATGGAGTAGAATGTGTCGTTACTTGTATCTATGGTATGGATGTGAGCATGCAAAGGAATTGGGTTGCTGAATGTTATGGCAGCAGATAGTAGACATCCATAGTGGCACCCTGACATCTGTAACACATACTGGAGTCACCATAGTAGCCAGTACTACACAGGGTGACAAAACCCACTGCAGGAAATGTGCTGGGTAACATGTGTGTCCATATGACTCACACATGCCAGTCAGGGAGGTTCACATACCCAACAACAGTCTCAGCCAGCAGGGCAGATGTAGACAAACCCAAACAGAGCCTGTGCTATAGCTCCTGAATGATGGCTATGGTTAACCTCCCCCAGGCCTACACAGACAGACTACAGCAGGTCAGGCAGTGGGATGTTAGATCTGAAGGGTAAGATGTCAGACACTAATATGTAGGGCAACCAAAGCTAAGACCTGTAGTACACTGATATGCATCTAGTCAGTATGGTAGGTTAGAATACAGAATGAAATGAAATACCTGACATACCAGTACAGTCATAGCAAATGTATGCAAGTGCCAGGTGTGCCCCCCCCATCCTATGTAGACATATAGAAACAGTCAGGTGTGTGTCCCCCAACCCTGTGTAGAAATGCAGTAACAGTCAAGTGTGCCCCCCTAATCCGGTGTAGAAATGTAGAAACAGTCAGGTGTCCCCCCCCACAATTCTATGTAGACATGTGGAAACAGACAGGTCTGCCCCTTCCCCCAATCCAGTGTAGAAATGTAGTGATACTCAGGTGTACCCCCAAATCTTGTGTAGAAATGTAGTAACATGTATGAGTAGGTATAATACGAGTGGAGAACAGATGCCCAGAGGTGGCAGCTGAAGCAGCACAGACACAGTCACCTACAGTACACACTATCCCCTGCACAGTTTGTCCCCATATTGCCAAATGATTGACGGATACCCTGCAGAAACAGTATGCTACCTGTAGGTGTACAACACAAAGGTCTGCACTGCAGTACAAACTACCTGGAATTGATCCACACATTCAGTACAGAAGGGCATACTGGGCATGCTCAGACACTTAGAGAAATGAAGGCAATGTCAGTCAACAACATACTGAAAGGTCATACTGGGCATGCTCACACATTTAAACAAATGAAGGCCATGTCTGCAAACAACAGTGGACTAGACATATCTGCCAGTCACAGATGTTAGTGCAGACACTCCTCAGTATGGACCCTTCATGCTTTGCACACACACTGGATAGGAATACAGGCATATATCCATGGACAACACACTATAATAAGTCAAAAGTAGACATACATAGATGTGTGGAAGAGAGCGACTGTCACAAGGGGCCATCCATTATGAGGCCTGTCCCACCCAGCACACAGCCAAATGGCTACAGCCACATGAGGTTCAAAAGTCACTCATTGTAGACCTTAGTCACTGGCATCTATCAGCATTATGGACTATATGGTGCAAGTGCTAGCTTGCAACATGACTGTACAAGGAAGTAGTCATCTAGCAGCTGTATACACGTACCTGTGGAATATAACCCTACGTGTGCCCGCATGTGGTGTGTCAACCTCTAGATGAATGGGTTATGGCCCATGCACACACACTGCCCTCCCCATAGCCCTACTATGACAAGCCTGTTGAGGTCATCCACTTTGAAATACACCCTTGTGAAAGATGCAGGCCAGTAATCTCCATGGCGCTTCCTATAACTGCGTACTGCTGTAGTGTAATAAACTAGTTAGGTAGAAGTTCTAATCCCAGACATGGCAACTGTGTGTGTGTGTGTGTGTGTGTGTGTGTGTGTGTGTGTGTGTGTGTGTGTGTGTGTGTGTGTATGTGTGTGTCTGTCTGTCTATGTAGAGAACAATGCTTTTTAGGCTAGTCACACTCATTATAATTCAAATGCCCTACTTTGGCAAGGCTGCTGATGTCATACACTGTGAAATACACCTCTTGGAAAGTTGTAGCCCAGTAATTTCCATGGAGCGTCCTATAACTGTGTACTGCTGTAGTGTGATAAACCAGTTAGGTAGGAGATCTAATCCCAGACGTGGCAACTGTTTGTGTGTGTCCCAGACATGGCAACTGTGTGTGTGTGTGTGTGTGTGTGTGTGTGTGTGTGTGTGTGTGTGTGTGTGTGTGTGTGTGTGTGTGTGTGCGTGTGTGCGTGTGTGTGTGTGCATGAGTATGTCTCTGTCTGTGTAGAGAGCAATGATTGTTAGGCTAGTCACACTCACTACAATTCAAATGTCCTATTTTGGCAAGGCTGCTGATGTCATACACTATGAAATACACATTTCGGAAAGTTCTATCCCAGTAATCTCTGTGGCACATCCTATAACTGTGCACTGCTGTAGTGTGATAAACTAGTTAGGTAGGAATTCTAATTCCAGACATGGCAAGAGTGTGTGTCTCTGTGTAGAGAGCAATGCTTTTTAGGCTAGGTCACACTCACTGCAATTCAAATGCCCTACTTTGGCAAGACTGCTGATGTCATACACTGTGAAATACACCTCTTGGAAAGTTGTAGCCCTGTAATCTCTGTGGCATGTTCTATAACTTCATATTGCTGTAGTGTGATAAACTAGTTAGGTATGAGTTCTAATCCCAGACATGGTAAGTGTGTTTGTGTGTGTGTCTCTGTGTAGAGAGCAATGCTTTTTAAGCTAGTTACACTCACTACAATTCAAATGCCCTACTTTGGCAAGGCTGCTGATGTCATACACTGTGAAATACACCTTTCAGAAAGTTGTAGCCCAGTAATCTCTGTGGTGCATCCTATAACTGCTTACTGCTGTAGTGTGATAAACTAGTTAGTTGTTGTTGTCGTTGTGTCTTTCAGCTTTTCCCGGTTAGGGGTCACCACAGTGGAATTCCGGTCAGCTAATGATTGCAATCGATTTTTACGTGCAGAGTTGCCAGCCCTGATGCACAACCTTCAACAAAGGTACGCCCATTCACGTATGTCTCCACACAGAAGATGCTCTAGCTGGGAATCAAACAGGACAACATCTTACTGTGAGGTGACAATGCTATCGCAGCACCACCACCGCAGTATAGGAGTTCTAATCCCAGACACGGCAAGTGTGTGTGTGTGTGTGTGTGTGTGTGTGTGTGTGTGCGTGTGTGTGTGTGTGTGTGTGTGTGTGTGTGTGTGTGTGTGTCTCTGTCTATGTAGAGAGCAATGCTTTTTAGGCTAGTCACACTCACTACAATTCAAATGCCCTACTTTGGCAAGGCTGCTGATGTCATATACTGTGAAATACACCTCTTGGAAAGTTGTAGCCCAGTAATTTCCATGGAGCATCCTATAACTGTGTACTGCTGTAGTGTGATAAACCAGTTAGGTAGGAGATCTAATCCCAGACATGGCAACCGTTTGTGTGTGTCCCAGACATGGCAAGTGTGTGTGTGTGTGTGTGTGTGTGTGTGTGTGTGTGTGTGTGTGTGTGTGTGTGTGTGTGCGAGTGTGTCTCTGTCTGTGTAGAGAGCAATGATTTTTAGGCTAGTCACACTCACTACAATTCAAATGCCCTTTTTTGGCAAGGCTGCTGATGTCATACATTGTGAAATACACATTTCGGAAAGTTGTAACCTAGTAATCTCTATGGCACATCCTATAACTGTGCACTGCTGTAGTGTGATAAACTAGTTAGGTAGGAATTCTAATTCCAGACATGGCAAGAGTGTGTGTCTCTGTCTGTGTAGAGAGCAATGCTTTTTAGGCTAGGTCACACTCACTGCAATTCAAATGCCCTACTTTAGCAAGACTGCTGATGTCATACACTGTGAAATACACCTCTTGGAAAGTTGTAGCCCTGTAATCTCTGTGGCATATCCTATAACGTCATATTGCTGTAGTGTGATAAACTAGTTAGGTAGGAGTTCTAATCCCAGACATGGTAAGTGTGGTTGTGTGTGTGTGTCTCTGTCTGTGTAGAGAGCAATGTTTTTTAAGCTAGTCACACTGACTACAATTCAAATGCCCTAATTTGGCAAGGCTGCTGATGTCATACACTGTGAAATACACCTTTCAGAAAGTTGTAGCCCAGTAATCTCTGTGGTGCATCCTATAACTGCTTACTGCTGTAGTGTGATAAACTAGTTAGTTGTTGTCGTTGTGTCTTTCGGCTTTTCCCGGTTAGGGGTCACCACAGTGGAATTCTGGTCAGCTAATGATTGCAGTCGATTTTTACATGCCAAGTTGCCGGCCCTGATGCACAACCTTCAACGAAGGTGCGCCCATTCACGCATGTCTCCACATAGAAGATGCTCTAGCTGAGAATCAAACAGGACAACATCTTACTGTGAGGTGACAACGCTACCGCAGCACCACCACCGCAGTATAGGAGTTCTAATCCCAGACACGGCACGTGTGTGTGTGTGTGTGTGTGTGTGTGTGTGTGTGTGTGTGTGTGTGTGTGTGTGTGTGTGTATGTGTGCGTGTGTGTGTCTCTGTCTGTGTAGGGAGCAATGCATTTTATGCTAGTTACAGACACTACGATTCAAATGCCCTACATTGGCAATCCTGATGATGTCATTCACTGTGAAATACACCTTTGGGGAAGGAGTACACCACTAACCCCCATGGTGCGTCCTATAACAGCTGTATGTGGTAGTGTGATATAAAACTCTGATAGGGGTTCTATTCCCACACATGGCAGTTGTGGATGTTTTGTGTGTATTTCTATGTCTGTGGAGGGAGCAATGCATTTTAGCCTAGCCACACTCACTACAATTCAAATACCCTACTTTGGCAATCCTGCTGATGTCATTCTTTGTTAAATACACCTTTCGGGAAGGAGTATTCCAGTAATCCCCGTGGTGCATCCTATAACAGCTTCATGCTGTAGTGTGATATAGAACTCTGGTAGAGGTTCTATTCCCACACATGGAAGTTGTGGATGTTTTGTGTGTGTTTCTATGTCTGTGTAGGGAGCAATGCATTTTAGCCTAGCCACACTCACTACAAGTCAAATGCCCTACTTTGGCAATCCTGTTGATGTCATTCATTGTGAAATACACCTTTGGGGAAGGAGTACTCTCCATGGCGTGTCCTATAACCTCGTAGTGCTGTAGTGTAATAAGCTAGTTAGGTGGTAGGAGTTCTAATCCCTGACATGACAGGTGTGTCCATGTGTGTCTGTGTTAGTAAGTCATATCCTGTGTGGAGGTGGTTGTGAGTGTCTAACAACTGGACTCAATGTAGAGCGGGTTTTGCATATTTCTTATATGGTGGCCCTAGTAAATATCACAATGTCCACCATACAGGGATAACAATTGTGAAATAGCAGAGAGGCTGGGATGCAAATCCATACCCCTACATGTGACATCAAGGCCAGGGAAACAAAGTTAGCAACCCTAGTCTGACCCAGAGAACACTCTTAACCCATGTCTCATACACACACACACACACACACACACACACACACACACACACACACACACACACACACACTTGCCTAGGCCACAGACTCTATCTTGGTGGTACCCTGCATATTGCCCACTGATAGTAACCATGGTATGATTGCAATGGGCTACAGAGGGCATGGCACCCTGTCCATCTGTCCATAGGCACATACATGCCGACAGTGCACCTTCCCCATGTTCCCCACTGGACACCTGCAACACCTGTGGTGCCATCAAATGTGACCCACAAAGGACATACCATGCCTGAAAAACATGCCCTGTATGGACAGATGCCGCTAACACCAGGGAATGCCAGTATCATGCTATCAATGTAGGTGCAGGGTAAACCTGCTGTCCATTAACAGTTCTCACCACATGAAGCCAGGACTGACACATCTGATGATAATCTGTGTACACAACATGGGCCAGACACCCCAGGTACAGTTCTACATGTGTACATGAATGTGGGAGGTGTGCACATCCCGGACACCGTCCATGTCATGGAATAAGGAGCACATACATGGCAAGCAATGTACAGCATTGGCCACATACAATAGTCAACCAGGTGACTGGATGATGAATACAATACCCACCTGTGTGGGCAAATCCAGAAACTATAGCCCTGAGCCACAATGCAGACCATTGTCATGTGGGCTGATGCAAAGGTATGCCCACCACCTAGCCTTGTATAGCTGCCTGACACAGTCGACCACTACACACCCATGAAGCAATGTACCCATGCATGTCAGTACTGGCATTCTGTGTGTGTGTGTGTGTGTGTGTGTGTGTGTGTGTGTGTGTGTGTGTGTGTGTGTGTGTGTGTGTGTGTGTGTGTGTGTATGTGTGTTGTATGATGTGTATGGTCACATTCACACTCACTACAACCCCCATTGTCATACCAAAGCATGCTGTCCAATGTCAGACACCTCCACATACCCTTTGCCCATATAACCTCTGTATTGACCCCTGTGGTGCATGTGATACCTGCACAGTAATGTGTTGTGGCAACCTCACTAGTGAGGAGTTGTATTCCTGGCCCTCCAAGTGTGTCAATGTGTGTGCATCCCTGTGAGAGTGTGGCTGTGTTGATATGGCACCTGTTCATGCGGACAGGCACATGTACTACACCTACCATATAGCTACCATATCCCTGTTGCAAATGTCAGTCACCATCGCATATACGTTTTGAGGGCTCCTCAACATGTAACCTATGTATAAAGCACAGACCAAATTGCTGTTTCTCTGTGGTGGATTCAAGATGCAAAACACTAAAGTTGAATACAAATAAATCTTTCTTCTTTATTGAATTTTGTTGAGCGCTTTCATCTAAACAAATGTAGATTTCATCAGAACAAGGAACTGCCCTTAGGCCAACCTTTATATAAGAATCTTGTTAGATTAATTAGAATAATTAGAATAATTAATTGTTTGTTTAACTAAGTGCATACATTCAATTTAAAGTGCTAGTGCTACTTACCCATATATTACTTAATACATTTCATAGTACATATATTAGTACATGTTTTAAAACATAATTTAAAAACAGTCCTATTACCCCTGCATAATAAGCAAACCTTAAAAACATTAAAAATTAAATACAATAAAACGTTTACTAATGTTGACTTTATGTTATATTGTTTAACTCAGGAATTTAAAAATGCCCCTCACTAAGCATACCAGACCGTGATTAAAGTGTATGAAATATGTATTTTGTTGTGTTGTAATAGTAATGAATGCTGTAACTTATTTGCCCTTCCATTTGAGTGGGAATATTTCTAAATGAATACATAGACCAAGAATAATATTAGTAAAATTAATAAAAGTGACGACCCATAGCTCGTCTTTCAAAGCAACAACCTTCACATGTCCGAAGCATTAATAAAGCCATTCATCATTTTACATATTATTGGCTAAAATCGGTTTCACAGAAATATGGTCATTAAGCCCTGGTGGGGTAGAGGCATTCAATTTTAGTTGCCATCTAGTCTCCAACTCGCCCAATTTGTTCCTGACATCACCTCCTCTAGGATTTGATAAGGCTACGTCTAATATGGCAAAGTGAAACAAATTGCATTTAGTACTCTCCTGCATATGCCTCCACAGGGCATTCTTGACATCTTTCTTCCTGATGCAGTAATAGTGGTCGTATATCCTTTGCCTTAGGGTCCTGTCTGTCTTTCCCACGTAGTAGCAGTGACAGTTGGAGCACATTGCTAAATAGACAACGTGGGTGGTCCTACAATTCCCTTTCTTAAAATATATTTCTGTCTTGGTGACATTTTCTAATATGGTACTCTTGGTAGTGCATATGTATCTGCACTGATTGCATGTACCACATTTAGTTGTCCCTGTTTTAACTTTACAATTGTTTGATGTTTGTATTTTTCTTTTGAATTCCCTTTTTAAATTGTCCCCATTTCTGGATACAAACCTAGGTGTATCTCCCACTATTTCTATTATTTTCATATCTGTCTTTAATATGTTCCAATTCTCCTATGTAACCTATGTGGCACATCCAATAACTGCATAGAAATGTGATAGCACTACATAGATGTCAGGGGTTTGATACCCTGTGCTGGTAGATGTGTGACACAAGCGTGCTTAAGTTTTACTCTCCCACCCCTCCCTGACCTTACTTTGCCTCTGTCTGCCTCTCTCACTCCCTCTCTGGTGGATGTGGAGACCTACACCTACTTTGCTTAGGCAGCAGTATGTTTATGTTACATGATGCTCATGATCAGCTGATGGCCTCTGCATGAATTGCAGCCCTCCTCTAGGTGATTGCATGTGGAACAGCTGTGGTAACATTCCCATTGCCAATTGCATGGAAACACACTCCAATATCTAGGAAAATCATGTTGGTGTTGGGCCTTTTCATTCACTGTGAGCAGGAAATTGATCTGTTGTTTGGCAAACAGCATCTCAGATGGATTGGGGATTTACCTCTAACAACATACACTGCGGAAACAGGGCAACACACAGGCGGAGGAAGTGCCTGACCTGACTACAGACTGTAAGTGCTGCTATAGGTTCATAGGTAGGTAGTAGGCTATTGGCCCGGGGGTCAAAGCAAGCCTAGACAACAGTATATTGGCTTTCGCCACCCATGTAGTGTTAATACTGCATTTGGAGTAATGTTAGTTTAACAGGGGGTGTGTGGATATGGCTGTCCTACATGTTTTAATAACTGCCATGTCAGTGCTATGTTTATGAAGAAACCTCATCTGTAGGATCATCTGCAGACTAGGCAGTGTGTGGTCCCTTTTGTTTCATGTGTTACCCACAGCACACCTATCTATGAACTGCAGAAGGTAGTGTGAGGATTGCAGTCTGTAGATGGTGACAGCCGTGAGATTTACTGATGTCATATCCCTCATAGGACATATGTTGCAACAAACCCTGTTACAACAGTAAATGTATAAGGTTATCACAGCAACATGTCAATATTGGCCCTGTGTATGTGCCTCCAGCCACAACTCTGTCAATCTTTGTACATATGTCATGCAATACGAGGTGCATATCTGCTGTACACCATAATTAGTGACATCATATCTGATAATCCAGTGAGATATCAGACTGCTACACATGTTATGTATAGTAGGGGTTATATTTGATGACATAACCTGGACATTCTGTGGTTGTGTGTACAGTACTGAGGTCTGTGTATGTAAGGTTAATGTCAACAGTGTTTGTATTGTCAATATGTACTGTGGCCTGTGCACAGACTGTGGTAGATGTCATTGTTCCTGGTCCCATTCTATTTGATGTTACATGCTGCTCTACTGTATGCTACCCTATCGGCTTACATGTTTGTAGGGCCATACATACACATGTCCCATACCACAGACAGGCATCAGACTACACTGTGTAGTGGCCCAGCATATGTAGGGTTAGTGTAAGAGTGGCACATATGAGGATGGTGTCGAACAGATAGTCCATATACTGTAATATTACGCTAGCTTACCATACGTGGCTGTGTTCACATTGGCTGTGGTTATGCACTTTCACACTGATGTATTGTACTCTGTGCTGTGACATGCCTTTAGAGCTTGCTATATACAGGTACATATGCATTCCCCTATAGGAAATGTAGGCCAGTGTTGAGCCAGCCTACCTGTAGCCTGCACAGTGCTTTATTACATGCCTAGCAGCTTAGTGTACTTACCCAGTGGGATGTCATGTCCAGATACTTTCCAGATGTACTGCTGCCGGGCCTCCCTTAACAGTCATGTATGTCATACAGAGCAGTGGGATACTGTACAGATGTATGTCAATATCTAGTGGGTAGTATGTGGCCATGGCATCTCTGTACCAGCAGTTATGTGTCAGGACACACAGGGGTGTGTGAATGCATAACCTATGGGGCAAATGTATACCAGTCATTACGTGTTATACCCATCTACATGGCTGTTAACATCCACATTGTCAGGCTTGGTCCACATGTCTTGCACTAAGGGGTTCTGTGTATACCTCTGGACTGTCCAGAGTGTGTCAGTATGTCCACATATATTGGCCAATATCTCTGCTGTAGTCCACAGGAGCATTATGTGCTAGCAGTGATACTGTACTATGATATCCTTAGGATTTCTGTCAGTAGCCAATGGCACACATGCTAAAAGCAGATGTGACCTCCCACACACACCATGTCTGTTAAGACAATCTATATTACAGTAGCAATAGTCTACAAATATACCTGCTATACACACCTGACATCCCCTTGCACTACGAAGTTGGGACTATAGGGGCTGAGGTAGGGCTACATTCCATATTCAGGACATATGGTGAAATTATATATGTATATATAATTATCCAGATATCTATATAGATATAGACACATATACATATCGACATATATAGATGGATATGTATATGTACATAAATACATACATATCAACATCCAGATATATACATATACAGAGCAATATATGTCTACACATACAGATAGGGATACATATGCACATATAAGTATGGATATATATATATATATATATATATATATATATATATATATATATATATATATATATATATATATACATGTATATATATATATATATATATATATTGACAGTAGTAGGTATATCAGAATAGATATGTATGCACATATAGTTATAGATATCTACATATATACCAATATAACTAGGCATATCTGTACACATAGGATGTGCATACATATGTAGCTATATAGACATATATCTATACATACATATATATATATATATATATATATATATATATATATATATATATATATATGTATATAAATATATATATACTAAGAAATGAACTTCTTGACAATAAAAGCATTCAAAAAATAGTAAATCACACCAACAACTCTTGTAGAACTTTAGCGCTTTTGTCTTATTTATTATCAAGACTTCTTCAGAAAGACATGTTTCATAAGTATGAGCAACCATTTTCACTTCCTTTAAATACATTAGTTCTAGCAGGCCATTTAAATTAACAACAGTTCCTTTCCAATAGTAAAGTGTGTAATTTAAATGGCCTGCTAGAACTAAGATTATGCCTGAATGATCACTTATAAATTCACAGATCATCTGATACATATGATGTGCTTGTTCAAAACATAGCATATGTGTTAACATTCGGAAAGACATGAACATGTCTATGGTTTCTCATGATTATGAGACAAATTCTATTGGTTTATTAACCATCGGATTAGATAAATTTAAGATTATGTTCGTGGTATATATCATTGTAGAATATGCATTTTTTTCAAATCATGGATCTGGGTAAGATATAGGCCATTGCTTTTGCGATTAGTTGGTGGAAGATTATATCATCTATTTATGCCATTATGTTTGACACTTAATTATATGTCATTTCTGAATATTCATAACACTACTTGCCTATACAAGCGGGAAAATGTTTTTCATTCCCTTCTATAACAGAATGTTTAAATAGTAGACTATGTGTACACCTAATATGATTACTAGTCAGTACACCATTGATAGGGATTCATTTTGTGTTGTTCATTGTGTATGCTATCATTTATTATGTTTATTATCCATTTGTCTTATGGCTACAACATATATTTAATTATTATTGGTTGTATTATTCAGATAGTGATGACACTCTTTGTTTCATAGAATGATATACCTTACTAAGAGAAACCGGCCTTAGGGTTGGACTATACCATATTCTCATTGGTTGGTGGTATCTATAAATATTAATGAGATTTTGTGGATGTATTATGCTTTCTGAATGAGGGAAAAATTTTTTT
>NC_056732.1:1259353867-1259458790 GCF_019279795.1 Protopterus annectens | reverse complement strand
CCCATGAGCCCCCTAGTGGATACAGTGTGACTGAGGTCCCCGCCCATAGGCAGTCACCACTGCATCTTCACAGCCCCAAAGGTGGCTGTGCTGAGGGCTGAGTCACAGAGCCAGGCTGACCCTCTAATCACGACACGCGTCCCTCAATCTGGCATACCAGATCACCAAATTGCTGGTTGAGCTTGCTACGCACCACGACCCGGACCTGGCGACGGGTGACAGGTTCCTGTCCGTGCCCACCCCGGGGGAGGGTGAGCCCCATCCCCTAAGGCGGTTCCACCCGAAGGTGGTGCAGGACAAACGGACAGGGAGGTCCCAGGTTGGGCCCCAGACATGCTGGTGCCTGGTGCCAAGTCCAGCTGAGGTGGGACAGGTGGGTCCGCTGGGACTGGCCTTCCCAAACTTACTATAGTGTTTAGATTTTATCATCATATGTGGTTAGTAATAGTCAACACATTCCAGGGTTAGGTGTAACAACATGCATAGATATTCCCATTAACCCAGACACCAGATACGGAACAGTTGCATAGCAAACAGAACACATGCATATATGGGACCACAGTGGTAATAAGAACAGCATGCAGGTACATTGATGGCACCATGCCACCAATGTTGGAATGATTCAATATAGCACATGCATGGGAACAATTAAAATATTTATCAAACAATCGGACATTATCAGAACATTGGAGTCATTACATACCGGTTGGGGTGGGTATGTTGTTTACTGTTGGAGATATGGTGGTGGGGGAGAAAGATGTCAATTAACAACTAGTATATTCCTGTAGTCCACATTACTTTCCTAGTCCAAATTACATGTGTCCAATAGATACATGTGTGAAATAAACAGGTATGTAATGGGTGAGTTTTTTTTTTTTTTTTTTGGGAGCAGATTGCCCTTTTTTTTCAGGTGAGACTGGGATGTTGGGAAGGGATAGTAGGTATATTTGGGGAGGTAGGTTGGGTAGATTAACAGACAAGTCAAACAATCATACAGGGGTGGTATGTGACACATGTTACTTTCCTAGTCAGTGCTGTTATATGTACCTTACAAGTCTTACTACACTACCCTATAGCCTTAGTTTGGACAGTGATATGGCTGTCGTCATCGTTATACCTGAACTGATTTTACCTGCAGTATACACCTCTTACCTGGTATACCTGTGGAGGGAATGTTTGTCAACACTAACTGTTTCTACACATACTCCCAGATTCTGGGTTAATATGAACATAGCTATCCAACTCGTTCTGCACAGACTCTGGCCATGTGTTGACCACATGCAGGTGTACCGGGACATATCTAGACTTTTGCCCTCTTCAGCCTTTAGTGACTTGACACACACATATATGCATGCTTTCCTACACAGTTATATTATGTAGCACAGTGTGGGTGACAGTGATACTTTATTATTCAGAGAAACTGCAACACTCACAGTGCCCTACAATACCATTGTAAATAGTACCAGTTCATAGGTTCATACTAGGCTATCTGCCCTGGGGCATTTATAAGCCTAGCCCGAGTGTGTTTGGCTTTCACCACCCTTTGATTTGAGTTTGCTGTGCCCTTTTTAAGGTTAGTTTACTGTGCCTCTGTCTAGTAGTGACACAGAAGTAATCCCCGGGGTAAACCTACGATCTCCCATCCACTCATCAAGATTCCTCTTGAAGAGAGTCAGTGAGGTGCTCTGCCTAACATGGACTGGGATTCTATTCCAGAGTGAAGGGAGCCTCTGGGTTATGAATCTGTCCCTCCAGCATGTTCTATTTATTTCTGTGCTGAGGTTCAAGTCCCTCGAGCACGTGGTTCTAAGATTTTCTGAGGTGGAGCATGTCCATTAATTCTGAGTTGGATATAGCTTTGTATGTCAGGCATAGATCGCCTCGAAGTAGGCAGTATGCAACTGAGTAGAGCTGGAGTTTTTTTAACCGGGCAGCATATGGGATCTGTTTAAGTCCCTTGATCCTCTTTATGAGGCACTTTTGGGGTCTTTCTAGTTGCTGCAGGTGTCGGGTAAAGTACATCCCAAAAGGGGCATTGTATTCTATGATGGGCCTGATTAGGGATGAATAAAGGGGCACTATTACCTCACTTGATCTAGATGTGAATCCTTTCATGATAAGGTGGGCTATGTAGAAGGTCTTTCTAACCACTTTGGCAATGCGATTGTCAAAGGAGAGATTGCTATCAACTTGGGTCCCCAGGTCCCTAATTACTTCTTCCATACTTAATGGGTTACCACCTATGTGGTAATGTGTGGGCACTTTGTTTTTGCCAAAGGGTATGACTATACACTTTTTGGCATTTAGCTTTAGGCCATGGCTCTGGCACCAGTTATCCATCTCTGTGAGACCTTTTTGGAGGATGTTTGTGTCAGCTGGAGAGTCAATTATGGTGCCCAGTTGGCAGTCATCTGCGAACTTGGTCAGCCATAGTCCTCCCATGTTGGCCTGTACCTCAGAGAAGTATATGCTGAACAAGAGAGGTCCCAGGACAGAGCCTTGTGGGACACCACTTGTAACCAGTTTCAATTCAGACTTTGTGGGTTCTGTCTTTGAGCCAGTTAGCAACCCATCTTGTGACACAGGGGTTCATATTTAAGCTGGATAGCTTATCTATGATGCCCGAGTGGGATATTGTGTCAAATGCCTTTGCGAGGTCCAGATAGGCTGTGTGGACTACCTTCCCTTCATCTATGGCCTCGGTGACTGTTTTGAAAAAGTCGACCAGGTTCAAGAGGCAGGATCTGGCCTTGACAAAGCCGAATTGGGTAGGATCTAGTGTCTGTAGGTCCCCAATGTCTCTGTTTATGAGTTCCATGATGATCCTCTCCATGCCTTGCAGATAAGGCTAGTCAAGCTTAGGGGGCGATAGTTACCGGGGTCCGTTGAGGCACCACCTTTGTGGAGTGGGACCACTGTTGCTGTACGCCATTCTTTGGATACATATCCTGTAGTGAGGCTGAGATTGTACAGCAGTTTTACGTGAGGGTTTAGTTCTTCTTGGAGTTCATGTAGGACACAACCCGGGACACCGTCTGGTCCCATTGAAGCAGTTTTTTTGCTTTGGAGAGGGCAGCTTTCACCTGAGCATCTGAGATGTTAGGGAGGCTGCACTCTGCTGGGATAGATATTTGCTCTTTGGGGGGGAAGGGGGGAGAAGTTTGCACTGAACCTGTCTGCCAGGATGTTGGCAATGTCTGTGGGTTCAGTGTATTTTTTGTCGTTTAGAATCAATTCTGAGCATATCTGGGAGTTGCATACCAGGTTCCTAATATAGCTAAAAAAGCCTTGTGATTGTCTTTAGTGTCCTGTGCAATTTTTCTCTCGAAGCTGGCCTTGGAGGATTTTATGAGGGATCGTAATTTTTTGCTAGTACTGATCAGAGATGCCTTCCCTTTTAGGGATTTTGCTCTATCATGTAGTAGCTTCCTCCTTCTGTTGTGCAACTTATTTATGGCTGGGGTCCAGGGTATATTTGTTTTTCTTTCTCAGCACAGTGTTTGTATCCGACATACCTGTGGGAACAATGTTTGTTAGCACTACCTGAATGTTACCTCTCAACGTTCCAAATTATACATTAGTATTATGTACATACATCTCACTCTGTTACTGTACACACTCTGGTCACAGCTTGACAACATGGGAGTGTAGATAGGACATACTTGGTTTATTACTCTTCTAACAGTTTCAGTAGTTGCTACAGTGACAGGTTTGTTCTCATAGATGTTTGACAATCACTTGTATTCCCTGTTTGCTGGCTAAACATACAGACCTACCAAGGGGACAGGCAGCAGATATGGGCCCATATACTGGACATTTTGGTCTTATCTGTACAGCTGTGGGGTATGGTTCTGTATGAAGCATACTTCCACTCCCAGGATTCAGACCATGGCTGTGTCTGCTACAACTTAAACACTGTCCATCAGAGTTGTGTGTGCTATATAGATATTGTTGTATATCTCCTATCTGCTTTCTGTGTTATAATTCTCCTGTGCTTTTGTATTCTGACCTTGTATTACAACACTCATACAGATTTCCTAGACAATTATATTTTGTAGGACAGTGTGGGTGACAGTGATGAGTAATACCTCATTATTCAGAGCAACTTATCAGTTATGGCTGGGGTCCAGGGTATCATTCTTTTCTTTCTCAGCACAGTGTTTGTATCTGACATACCTGTGGGAACAATGTTTGTTAGCACTACCTGAATGTTACCTCTCAAAGTTTCAAATTATACATTAGTATTATGCACATACATCTCACTCTGTTACTGTACACACTCTGGTCACAGCTTGACAACATGGGAGTGTAGATGGGACATACTTGGTTTATTACTCTCCTAACAGTTTCAGTAGTTGCTACAGTGACAGGTTTGTTCTCATAGATGTTTGACAATCACTTGTATTCCCTGTTTGCTGGCTATACATCTGTGATCATCCCACAGACCTGCCAAGGGGACAGGCAGCAGATATGGGCCCATATACTGCACATTTTGGTCTTATCTGTACAGCTGTGGGGTATGATTCTGTATGCAGCATGCTTCCACTCCCAGGATTCAGACCATGGCTGTGTCTGCTACAACTTAAACACTGTCCATCAGAGTTGTGTGCGCTATATAGATATTGTTGTATATCTCCTATCTGCTTTCTGTGTTATAATTCTCCTGTGCTTTTGTATTCTGACCTTGTATTACAACACTCATACAGATTTCCTAGACAGTTATATTTTGTAGGACAGTGGGCGACAGTGATGAGTAATACCTCATTATTCAGAGCAACTGCATCAGTCATAATGCCATATACAGGGTATCATTCTTGTATTTCTGGGCACAGTGTTGCTATGTGACAGACCTGTATGAGAAATGTTTGTTAGCACTACCTGAATGTTGCCACAGACAGTACCAGATTCCACATTAGTATTATGCACATACATCTCAATCTGGCCACAGCTTGATAAGATGGGGGTGTAAATAGGACATACGTGGCCTGCTCACTTGCAGCTGTGGAGGACATAAGAGGAATATTTAGCCATACCTATCCATGATATACATGAGCTGGCAATTTTTACACACATAGTGGGGTGATACTTACACAGAGCTGGGACATCTCCTGCTGTTCTAGCCTCTTGGATCCACTGCTCCAAGAGGTCCTCCTTACGCCTCTTCAGGTCAGCATAGTGATGCCTGACCTTCTCACCGGTTCGGGGAATGCTGCCTTGTATTGGGAGCCCTGGTACTGACCCTGCAGCAGTCTCTGTTCATGGTCTTTACCAAGGAGTCCTGCCATGACTCTGGACTCCTGGATGCACCAGTGCTGTGCCCGAAAGTGCACACCCTCTCCCCTTCCTGTCATAGTGCCCACAAGGAAAGCTACAACCAGTTATGAGATGTATTCCTGCCTTTTGGATTTAAGTAGGGCCAATTTCCTGCACTTTTTCATGATTGGCCGGTTTTGAAGAGGCTAAGCTATGGGCAAACCTGCTCACCTAAGGCTGGCATTGTTTAAAGGGATATAACACTGGGCATATTGAGTTAGCTGGCCTACACATTGCTTACACCTCCTAAGCTGGCCTGTGCAATGCTTAGCGTTGCTTACATTTAACTTTGCATTATATTTACTTTTTGGCATTACATCTTATATGTATACCTGGTATCCATGATTCATGTGTATGTACACTATATGGGATCCTTGTGTTTTATTGGGGACTTCAACACTCTGTTACAATTACACCTGACTTCAAGGCTT
Source organism: Protopterus annectens (assembly GCF_019279795.1). Classification (NCBI taxonomy): domain Eukaryota; kingdom Metazoa; phylum Chordata; order Ceratodontiformes; family Protopteridae; genus Protopterus; species Protopterus annectens. Next base: position 1,259,453,046 of record NC_056732.1, on the reverse strand, counting down.
ACTGCTTTACTCACGTTCATATATTTATGTTATGTAGTGGGTTATGGAATATATGCTTGTTTACTGATTCCTATCACAGGTTCAATTTGATTTTACTATAGTGAAGACTTGTTTGCTGATACCTCATTTTTCTGTACAGCTATGATGGCTTGGTGGTTAACTACTGTGACTATAGTGTATAGGGTCCTGGGTTCAAGACCTGCAAGGTTGTTTATTTTGTTGATGGGCAGAACAAGGGCCATTGGATATAGAGTGATTAAGGCACTTTTGAGCATTTGTAAGTGGGTTTGCTCGAGGGTAAGCAATGCTAACCTCTGGTTGCATATGCTTACAGAGAGTTAGCTTCAAAATTGCTTAACCTGTGTGCACATTGCTTACTCCCACACAAATGAGCTTAAACCCACTTAATAGTGCTTAAATATGCGTACTACTGCTTATTGGTGCTTAAACCTGCTTACTAGTGCTTTATTCATTATGACACTGACACCTCATATGTGCATTTACTGCAGTACTCCAGTTCATAAATATATGTTATTTAGTGGGTTATGCAATAAAAATATTGGCCATAATGTGCTTTGCCATGGAAAATGGAATGTGCTGCAGTGGGACTCGATCCAGGAATGCCTGCTTGTAAGGCAAATGCTCTGCCGACTACACTATTGCTATCCTGCTTCATTTGCATATAGCTATTTCTATGCTGCTTCATTTGCATATAGCTTCCTTGTTATCCTCTTCAGTCATTTAAGCTGCATTAACCGTAGCTAAGTGGGGGAGACCCACGCACCTAAGGTTCGCTTTAATCGTATTTTTTAAAAAATAATAAAATACAGGCTTGTTCATTTTATTTGTATTTACTTCCTGTTATACACCAGGGGGAATGTTGGTGGCGATATGCGGGCAACTATGAGCGGTCTCGCTCATTTCTTGGGCCTTTCTGCTGTTCTTCATTGCGGGGGCATGTATATTCTGAGAGCTTTACTCTCAGACATGCCCTCACACTCTTACACACTCTGTGTAAGATTAGGAGCTCAGGCAGTGCGCCTCATTAATATGCATGGCACTCTGCCGTCCTGCTCCTAAATGGCCACTTCCATGCAGGACTAAGCTAGTCCTGCATGGAAGATTAGTAAATCTGGAGAATTGTCATAAATACTAATGTAGATCCATGTTAAAGATCACCTTCCATTCTTACTAAAAACAAGAAAACAGGATTCAAGCTGGTATTGCTTGTTTAACCCACAGTTTATAAAGTAAAAACAAAAGATGAGTGGCTTCACTCTTGTCAGAGCATCATCAGATCTAAGTTATATATAAGTTACAAGTAATATATACTTTTCTATTTTCTGTATAAAAAGCCACATAAAATACAATGAAGGCAACAATTTAAGAGCACATAAACAAATCACATTCAGTGACAGTGACTGCAACAGTGGTACATACCTAGTTTGCATTTTTATTGCGATTGGTACTGTTTACTCTGTCTAAGCAAGTAAAAAATCACTGTGTATCTGGCTGTTAATCGGTGTGATGGTATAGTGTCAAATAACAATGAAAATATCTAGTTCTATATTTTTGTTATATTAGTATAATAAATAAAACAGATGGCAGTGGGATTCACTTTTGTGTGAAATATATGATGCTTGAGGGGAGGAGCATGGTGGTTATCCAAACTCAAAAAAGAATAATGTTGCTAAGGGCAGAGGTGTAAATAGAACTTAGCAACTATCTGTAAGTCTAGGAAGCAATTGAGAAAAAAGAATTAAGTTAATTACCCTCACGGTTGGTACCAAACCAAGCTACAAATATATATATATAAAAACAAAACAAAAAAAAAATATATATATATATATATATATATATATATATATATATATATATATATATATATATATATATATATACACACACACACACACACACACACACACACACATATATATATATATATATATATATATATATATACACACACACACCTGTACATACACACCTATACACACACACACACACACACACACACACACACACACACACACACACACACACACACACACATATATATAAACCTATGTGTCTATTCATATGCATATACACACACACACACACACACACACACACACACAAACACACACACGCAAACACACAGATAGGTAGATAGATAGATCGGTAGATATATAGATAAGATAGATAGATAAGATAGATAGATAGATAGATAGATAGATAGATAGATAGATAGATAGATAGATAGATAGATAGATAGATAGATAGATAAATGTCTTTACTGGAAAATATGTTGAAGGAACAATCTCTTATCATGATCATGATCATGAAAATGTTATTGTATTTCCAAATTTATATGTATGTAAATTTATGTTTAATGTGGAGCTTTTCTCCCCGGGTCTCCGCTGAAAATGGATATTATCCAGTCGGACTAACCCGGTCAACAAATGTAAAATAAATAATAAATAAAAAATAAATCTAGTAAGCATCCTGGACATGTCTATACTAATATCCTAAAGGGACAGTTACTAAGGATGTCTAGTCTACAGACTAAGGAAAGTGATTGCTTAGAAGCAATATACTTGATGGGGATCAATTTAAAAGGAGAGGTTATAATGCCTGAGAGGTTCAAAGTATGCAAGATCATATTAAGAAGTTATGGGCTGATTAAGGGAGATCATATTTATTTAAGACACAGGCGGGAGCAGTCAATAGCAAGAATTAGTCAAAAGAGCAGAAACAAAGGAATAGATCTGGAAGCAGAATGGTTCTGACATATTCAAATAATGGTGTAACTCATTCTAAGCCTTTTGGTTTAAACACTTGGGCTTCGGACCAGTTAGTTGTTTTGCACTGAGAGGGTTTGTGGTCTGCACTGTTGTGGCAGAACAGGTAGCTTACATCCTTCTAGGTTGAGAACTGCTGATTGAGGGCTCAGTGTCTGTTATTCTAAAAGTGTATTAATTCTGGTTTAAGCACTTGGGCTTTCAAGCCAGTTATTTTACATTAAGAGGGTTCGTGGTCTGCACTCTTGTGGGAGGAGAGGCTGGACTCTGCCCTTCTGAGCTGGGAATTTCTGGTTAAAGGCTTATAGTGCATGCATATCTGAACTGTTTCTTACTGAAGTTGGTGCGCCTTGTTTGCTGTGGCATAGACTGGATTCGGGCCTGCTGGATCTAGCTTTGTTTGTGTAACTTGAGCACTAATCCAGACATTCTCTAAAGTATTCAATGGTATTTATTACTGCTTGGTTGTAACTTGATTAAAGTGTAGCTATCATTCAAGTCTTTTGGATTAAGCACTTGGGCTTCAGACCAGTTGTTTTACATTAGGAAGGTTTGTGGCAAGCACTGTGGTGGCAGGACAGGTAGCTTTCATCCTTCTAAGTTGGGAACTGCTGATTGAGAGCCCAGTGTCCAAGTGTATTAGTTCTGGTTTAGGCACTTGGGCTTCAGGCCAGTTATTTTACATTAAGAAGGTTCGTGGTCTGCACTCTTGTGGGAGAAGAGGCTGGACTCTGCCCTTCTGAGCTGGGATTTTCTGGTTAAAGGTTTATAGTGCCTGAATATTTGAACTGTATCTTACTGAAATTGGTTCACCTTGTTTGCTCTAGCATAGACTAGATCCAGGCCTGCTGAATCTAGCTTTGTTTATATGCTTGTTGTTTGTTTGCTTGTTATTTCCCTGGAAGCTAATTCCACCTAATACGCAACTTCTCAGCTTCTGTGGATCACTAGTGATATCTGCATTGCTTACTGTACTTATTTCCATGTTTCACTTGAAAGAAAGTTACTGTTTGTCGTTTTGCATTTAGTTACTTGTAACACATTGCACTCAAGTTACCTGGCACTTGCTCACTAAAGCAATTATATAAGTCAGCACTAAAAATTAAAAGCACTACACCCTCACTCCCCACTGGCCCTTGTTTTCAATTAAGGATTTCCCAATATTATTCTAGCATGTCCAAAGGTCAGTTGTCAATCTCCTCTCCGGTCCAGCTGGTGAATCTGGGAATCTTGAGGCAATGTTATAACTGCCTCATGTACACAGACAACCCTCTCCTCCTCCCACATAACACAAATACTTGCGAGATGCAGCTATTTAGCCAAACTCGAGGCTGAGCTCTCTCAACTCAGGACTGGCAAGACCAGACAGGAGGAGAAGGCAACTACACACACCACAAAACCAGCCTCACATAATGCTACCACTCCACTGAATCAAACACATAAACACACAAAGACATACTGGAGGCTCTGAGTAAAATTTACCTAAACAGCAGAGGCCTCCAAAGCAGACACCCAAACAACTGCTACCTCAAGACACCCCACAAGCAACACATAAACCACAAAAGCAGTGTGCAAAGCAGTCACAGCCCTTAAGGCCAAATACAACATCAAACATACTTGTCATAGGTGACTCCATAGTCAGACACACTGACGTCCCACTCACCAGGCTGAACAAGGAGAGGGTCACAGTAAGCTGCCTATCGGGCGCTAGAATCCGCCACATAACACAAGCACTGGTCACTCCACGGCAAGTACAAATATGACACAGTCATTGTCCATGCTGGTGTGAACGACCTGAGACGCACTCCCTGGACTACATGAAAAGAGACATAGAGGAGCTCTCTGATTATGTAGCCCAGGCAGGTATGACCCTAACCCTGAGCAGTATCCTTCCTTCACCAAGAATGATGCCACAATATAGAGACAAGATGATCAGCTTTAACAATTGGCTTAATGTCTGGTGTCATTCAAAGGATCCAGTGTCTGTCTGCCTGGGATGACATGCTTGACAAGCCACGCTGCTTCGCAAGGGACGGCTTGCACCTGTCACCCTGGGATTCGGATATTGGCTAAGGCTCTTGCCACCCCATAGTGCCTTTTTAGGCAAGGCTCAAATTCTAAACCTACCACCCTAGAAAACAAAATGGGAAGAAACTGAGGGTAATGCTGCTCAATGCCAGAAGTCTAAATCTCAAAATGCACGCACTCGAGGCCCTTCTCAGTATGGAGAACATCGATGTCTGTGCTGTAACTGAAACCTGGTTCAAGGCTCCAGAGAGCACCCCGGCACTATTAGGTTTTACCTCATATCATGCCCGCCCCAAAACCCGGACCACACCACAAAAGGAGGGGTGTATCCATATTCATAAAGGATACCCACACCTCCAGGTTGGTGGCAACGCGCTTCAGAAACCATCCAGGTGCAACTAACCATAGGCAAAACTGCTCTACAAATTGTAGCATGCTACAGGCCACCCTCTCAAACTCAGGAACCCCACACAGCCTTCCTGAAGACACTGGAGGGTATAAATGTATCTCCAAACACCATCATATTGGGTGACTTCAACTACCCGAATATAGACTGGGAACATTACTCAAGCCCTAACTTTCTAGCCCAACGGTTCCTGGAGTTCATAAATTCAAATGCCATGGAACAGCTAGTCACTGTTCCCATGAGAGGAGAAAATATACTAGATCTCATTGTCACAAACATGGGGACAAAATGCTCCACACGAAGTATATCCCTCATTGGTGAGATCTGATCATAAACTAATCTCACTGGAAATCCACATCCCGCCCCCACCCCAAACAAAAAAGACCATAGTGAAGAACTTCTCTAAAGCAAACTTCACACTACTCAAGACTGGTGTGGTATCCTTCAAGGCCCCTGAGCCAGAGGAAACCACAGCCCAAGCTGCGGAAGACCTTACAAATGCCTTCTATGAACACCTCCAGGACTGCATGGATCAGGCAATCCCAAATAAAACCAAGACTCTTTCCACAAAGGGCAAACATCCAGTCTGGTGGACCCCAGCCATTAACAAACTTTACAATAAGAGGAGAAAGCTATTACATGATAGAACAAAATCCATAAAAGGGAAGTCACCCCTGATCATTATTAGTAAAAAATTACGAGCACTCATAAAATCAACTAAGGCCAATTTTGAGAGAAAAATTGCCATGGATTCAAAGGACAATCATAAGACCTTTTTCAGCTATGTTAGGAACCTGGGTGGAAACTCCCAGATATGCTCAGAATTAGTCCAAAATGATACAAAAATCACTGAACCCACAGACATTGCCAACATACTGGCAGACAGGTTCAGTGCAAACTTCACCCCTCTCCCCTAAAGGAGAGATAACTATCCCAGCCGAGTGTAGCCTCCCGGACATCTCAAATGCGCAGGTGAAAGCTGCTCTCTCTAAAGCTAAAAACACAGCATCAATGGGACCGGATGGTGTCCCCGGCTGTGTGCTACACGAGCTAAATGAGGAATTAACCCGCACATAAGGCAGCTGTTTAATCTCAGCCTTACCACAGGATACGTGCCCAAGGAGTGGCGTGACGGCAACAGTGGTCCCACTCCACAAAGGCGGCGCCTACGGACCCTGGTAATTACCCCATAAGCTTAACAAGTCTAGTCTGCAAAGCTATGGAGAGGATCATAATGGAGCTCATAAACAAAGATATAGGGACTTGCAGACATTGGACCCGACCCAGTTTGGCTTTGTCAAGGGAAGATCATGCCTTTTGAACTTGGTCGACTTCTTGAAACAGTCACCAAGGCCATTGATGAGGGAAAGGCAGTCCATACAGCCTACCTTGACCTTGCAAAGGCTTTCACACAATACCCCACTCGGGTATTGTAGAAAAACTTACCAGCTTAAATGTAAACCCATATGTCACAAGATGGGTTGCAAACTGGCAGGACAGAACCCACAGGGTTAGAGTTGCTGGCGCTGTGTCAGACTCCAAGCCGGTCACAAGTGGTGTCCCACAGGGCTCGGTCCTTGGCCCCCTATTGTTTGGCATCTACTTCTCAGAAGTACAGGCCAGCATGGGAGGACTTTGGCTGACAAAGTTTGCAGACGACTGCAAACTGGGCGCCATAGTGGAAAGTGCATCGGACATGGATATCCTTCAGAAGGGACTCATGGAAACAGATAGCTGGTGCCAGAGCCATGGCCTGAAGTTAAACGCCAAAAATGTATAGTCATACCCTTCGGGAAAAACAAGGTAACCCCAAGCTACCATATAGGTGGCAATCCACTAAGCACAGAAGAGGTTATCAGGGACCTGGGGACCCAGGTTGACAGTGGCCTTTCTTTGACACTCACATTGCTAAAGTGGTTAGAAAGACCTTCTACATTGCCCACCTGATCATGAAGGGATTCACATCCAGATCTAGTGAGGTCATTGTTCCCCTGTACTCTTCACTTATCAGACCAATGATCGAGTACAATGCCCCATTCGGTATGTATCTCACCCGACATCTGCAGCAATTGGAGAGACCCCAAAAGTTCCTCACCAAAAGGATAAAGGCACTCCAAAATCTGTCATATGCTGCCAGATTGAAGAAACTCCAGCTCTACTCAGTCGCATACCATCTGCTCAGAGGTGACATGTGCCTGACATACAAGGCCATGTCCAACCCGGAATTAATGGACATGCTCCACCTCAAAAAATCCAAATCCACCAAAACCACTAGAGCAAGCGACTTAAACCTTAGCACGGATATAAATAGGACGTGCTGGAGGGATAGATTTATCACTGAGAGACTCCCTATGCTGTGGAATAAAATCCCGGTCCATGTGAGGCAGAGCACCTCGCTGACTCTGTTCAAGAGAAATCTAGACCTGTGGATGGGAGATCGTAGGTTTACCCCGGGAATCATCTCTGTGTCACTGCTGGACAGAGGCACAACAAACTAATAGGCACAGTATTTTTTCATATAAGGGGTGGCGTAAGCCAAAAAAATTTGGGCTAGGCTTATAAATGCCTTAGGGCAGATAGCCTAGTATAAACCTATGAACCTATGAACCTATGAACCTATAAAACACGTCTGTGAAATAATAAGGAGAAAGTGGAAAATAATGGCTGCAGATGAAGAAATGAGACAGATTGTATGGGAAAGACCAAGATTTGCCTTTAAGAATCAGCAGAACCTTAAATGGTTGTTATGCCAAAGTCACTGGGACCCACAAAAGCCATTTCTAATACAACTGGCACATATCCATGTTGCAGATTCACTACTTGTAAACAAATTTCAAGGGAACAGGATTTTGAACATCTGATAACTGGCAAATAGTATACATTTAAGCTTTATGTGGACTGTACAACTAGGAATGTTGTATTTCTCACCAGCCATGATTCCTGCAATAATTTTTACATAGGAAATCCAAGAGACAGTTTAAGGAGAGGATATCAAAGCATGTCAGTGACATCAAATGAAATGAAATGATCTTAAAAATCCTCTGGTGAAACATTTAAAGGAACATCCAGGACACAGATTTTATTGTAGAGTTTTACAGGTTATAAGAGAGAATCTTCGAGGAGGTGATATTAACAATCAAACTGAACTAGCAGAGATATCATGGACTGGGAAGTTAACAAGTGGATAAATTCCCAAGACTGAATTTGAACTTTCCATTGAAACCAGCCCTTAAGGGCTGTAGATTAAGAAGATGCATTTGATTGGCTATTTGATTGTTTTTAATGATATCAATACTTAGCGGTTTTAGATCTGAAGAAGGATCAGAGTGAGATCCGGAAGTGCTTATCTATTTTAATTTATTTTATGCAGTTTATTAAAGCTTTTTAGAACAAACTATTTGGTCTATGCTCATGGCTGTGGTGGAGGTATTGCTGTTTTACGCTATATATTTATATGTGTGTGTGTGTGTGTGTGTGTGTGTGTGTGTGTGTGTGTGTGTGTGTGTATATATATATATATATATATATATATATATACACATATAGATTTTATATATATATATATACATATATATATATATATATATATATATATATATACACACACACACACACACACACACACACACACACACACGAGTATATGTGTATATATATATATATATATATATATATATATATATATATATATATATATATATATATATATATTATATATATATGGTTCCCCTTTACAATTCAGAAATACTGAAATCTAGGGGGCGGAGCCTGGATGGCACTCTGAAAGCAGCACTTTTTTAGAGCTCCTCAAAAATACTTCAAATAACAGGAAATAATCATTTTTTTCACAGAAAAAAACAGTTAACTATTGTTCTTTAACATTTATGCTATCGTTATATCGAGTTTGGAATATAGTCTTCAAAAATTTCCTGTTAGAAATATCTGGAGTTTAAAACTGCTCTCTGAAGATGAGTAGCTCAAAGAATTCACATGCAGAATTTACTTTGAAGAAAGAAATTCAGTTGATGTCTTCTACTTTACAAAAACTATCTATTAAAATAGACAGCTTCAATAACAACTTAGAAAACTTGAGAGAAATCTGTCATAAACAAGCTGAATCTTTTAAAGAGTTACTTCAACAACATCAAACTAAAATATTAAGCATTGAAGAGTCTTTATCTGATGTAGATGGAAGGCTCAAGGAGGAAGAAATCCAGGGAGATGTCCTTCAGCAGCAAAATAAATGGCTTATCACCAAGTTGGATGACATGGAAAATAGAGAAAGGAGGACTAATGTGAGAATTTTTGGTTTACCAGAAAAATCTGAAGATGATATTATTTCCTTTCTTAATACATGGTTACCCGAAATCCTAGATCTAAAATAAGAATTCTCTTATGGTATAGAAAGAGCTCATAGAGCCATTGGGAAACCTATTCCTTTATCACCATCATCCACTCCCAGGTCAGTAGTGGTTATATTTCTCTCTATCTTGATAAAGAACTTGTCCTTAAATGTGCTTGGAGAAGATCCCCACTAAAATATAAGCAAAATATAATTAGATTTGACAATGCCTTTTACTCTAGAGTTTTGGAAATGAGAAAGAAAGCCTGGCCACTTGTAAAATTACTTAAACAGAATAAAATAAAGGCACAACTAGCATACCCTGCTAAAATAAGGATTTTTACTTCAAATGAAACAAAAACTTTTAATGACATTGAAGAAGCAGTAACCTTTGTCAAAAGCAATAATATAGTTACAGTCCCGGAGGAAATGGACTGGGCTTTAACTACATCGCTGAAAAGATCTCCGGAAAAAAATAATTGGATTGATGTAAAAAAAAAAAAAGAAGCAAAGAACTGACTCAAAAAGTATCCCTTCCACTACCTCTCTCAAAGTATCAACTAAAACTAAAAATATATGCTAAAGGTAACAATTTAATATTCTTTGTTCCTTCTTTAAACATGTTGTAAATTCTATGTTATAAACTTATAATACACCTATTGCATACTTTACAGTCAAAGTTTAGTTCATAAGTGACATATTACATCAATAATTTAATTGACTCTATTAGTTTACTTTTGTTCATGACAATATTTTATAGGGGAAAGAAATGATTTGCTGAGTAGGAAATGCTAATATACATTGTACTTTTTAGTACAAAACTGCGGTGGTGGTGCTGCTGTAGCGTTGTCGCCTCACAGTAAGACATTGTCCTGTTTGATTCTCAGCTAGAGCATCTTCTGTGTGGAGACATGCGTGAATGGGCGTACCTTTGCTGAAGGCTGTGCATCAGAGCCGGTAACTCGGCACGTAAAAATCTACTGCCAATCATTAGCGGACCGGAGTTCTGTTGTGGCGACCCCTAACCAGGAAAAGCCGAAAAACACAACAACAACAGCTATGCTTTAGTTAATTTAATTTTCTTAATATTAGTCGCTAGTTAATGGGTGGGGTGTAGTTGTATTTTATGACTAATTTCAGTCATTGATATGGTTTTATGATTAATTTATACAAAGTCTTTGCATATTCACTGGAGCTTATTATAGCCAACAAGTTCATGATTTCAGTTGAACATTTATTTTTAAAACGAAGAAGTGAAGCTTTATAAATGCATGAGACTTGTAGGGAAATCTTCAGTTCCCTTTACGCGATCCTGTCAGTGTATTTGCGAACTGTCATGAATGTAGAGAGCCCTTTTGACATTTAACTTCTAACTATAAACTCTACACATTAAATAAATATCAGTTTGCCCTTCTAGTTAGTTTAATCACATAGAATTTATTTCCAAGACATTTAAATGTTTATTTGGATGTTTCTCCTCCTTTTTTTTTTTTTTTTTTTTTTAATTTTTTGTTTGAGGAGTTAAAATGTCTTGAATTGCTAAGCATTACACTAATTGGAATCTCATTTTGTCTCCTTATCAAACACCATTGTATAAAGTGGAGGAATATTAAAAGTAGCCTGTTTTGTCTTTGCTTGGGTCGGAGTTGGCATGAAACGTTGTTGACTTGCATAGGTTTTTGAAAAGATATTCCTGTTCCCCACAGACAAAGAACATAAAATCCTCTAGTTATGAGCAAAAACTATTCCCAAAACACCCAGTAATGTCTGTACAGATCAGTTCTTTTCTTTATTGTTGACATTAAGGAGCATTCCAAGAATGCTGTGGAGAAACAATCTGTCATCCGTTAGAACATATTTGGTTTCCTGCCAGCTCTCCCGTATTCGACAACTGTGTCTCGGTGCTGGTGGGTGATGATAGCTCAGTGCGGGACTCTCTTCATTGTCCCCCAGCCATTTACGGTCTAGTGGGTGGGTTTTCCCATTCTAGCCTAGTTGTGCAGTTGGGTGGATTTTTTGATTACACTTGGGAATGGTGCATGTGAGCTACTGTGTGTGTGTGTTTGTGTGGCTGGCTAGTCAACAGATGTTCTGTAAATGGAATTTGATTTTACAAATTTCAAACAATATACATCAGGTATTCAATTTCAAAGATGACCCAAACCACAGTACCTACACAGCCTACAACAACACACACTGCTAACAAGAAAGGCTGTAAATATAGAATAAATACCTATCGCTATAAGTTTTTTTCACTTAATAGACGACTGCAGCATAAAGTATATTAAATAATGGTATGAAACTGTGGGGATAGTTTTATTACAGATTAGAACAGCGGCCATATTTTTTGTAACATCATGATATGCAATGGCTTCTGTGCTCATGCAGTTTGTCTACAGAAGGAGAGGTTATCGCACACAATCAGGCCAAAGGCAGATCCTCCTAATTTGAGGAAACTGTAATTGTGGGTTTGAAGAGCTTATTATGATATAGCTATTGCCAGTCATTGTGTTGGGGGGGGGTATAAGTCGCAATGCTCAAGATACATAAGCTTAAAAAGTTTTGAGACATGTGTTTGACTACCTTACCTCTTCCCAAAAGATATACAAGCCTTGTAAATTCAGCAAAGCAAACTTACACACTTCAGCTTCCACCAGTACAGGTCAAATCCTCTCCAGAAAACCAACAATACATGTTAAGAAACCACAAAAGAAAAATGTGTTAGCAGGGGACATTACACCAGATTATTATTGTAAAAACCGCATACTTTAAGATATGCATCTGGGTAGAAAGAAAATATTCTTGAATTTAATTATCCCTGACTAACAAACTCAGGGCTGGGTGTTTCTCACTGATAGCGAGTATAGATGGGACTTTGGGCAGTGTATCAGCGGAGGAGCAGGGGCACAAGTGCAGACTTGGTCATGGTCGTGGTTGTTTTTCTACATGGGAGGCACTTTGGGGAACATGTAACGCAAATACAGTTTATTAAATGGATACAGCAGTGAGACACCCAGGTTTGCAGAACATACTAACTCGCAAGTGGCCCTAGAACACGCAAATTGAGTTATGCATGCTCCATTGACCATACAAGTTCCTACTACAAACACTCTAGGGTCAATTAACTCAAAAACAATACTAATGTATAGCAATTGTATAGTGTGATATGGGCTCATGCTTTCTTTTAAAAAAAACAACAATATCTGGCAAACAAACGTGGCGTTCACAAACAATAAGCATGAGAGATCCATTTTTAAATGGAGGAAAAGTGTGATATTGACTTCACAATTAGAAGAGGAAGAGAAAGTATAAGGTCTTATCTGATACTTGATCTTTACAAAGCTATATATTATCGGAAACTCCATACCTGTAACATTGCTTCTCGTTTGATATAGTAGTGACAGAATACAAACAAAGAGCAATTTGTGCATGCTCATTTATCTATGCAAAGGTTGTCCCTGATTTATTTATTTCTATTCCGCACTGATGTCATAAGAATAATTTTAGGTACACCCATAATGTTTACACCTATAATGGTATATTTGTGGACAGGGCTCACCCAAATAAAGAAGGCTAAGAACAATGATGGTTGAAATTAGTACTAATATCAGTTTACACTGATTCTGAACCACATTTACAATTATTTAAAGATGGACAAAATGTGGAGTGTTTGTCTAGTGAAAATAGCAGGTAAACTACTTATGGGTGAGCTGCAGGAATATGTAAGTTGCATAATGTTTATATTCAATAGATGCAAGTTGGATGGTTCATTGTTTAAAGTTTCATATTAGCATTATGGTATGGGACACAAGGAAGTGAGTTCTGGTCTTGCAACTGTAATAATGGGGAAAGTACATTAATAGAACATATTTTGCAAGCTCACTGAATATATGCTGACGAGGCTTGAACTTCTTGGATTAGTAGAACTTCAAACAGGTGACAATACATGCAGTATATTAGTTGACATGCACTTACAGTAATAAATTGAGACTTGTACAAATTCATTCTAATTCTACTCTTGAAATCTGTTAACATGAAGGATTGTGTACAGGTCTGTACTAACACATATGAAAAAAGAAGGGCAAAGTGATTGTTAAACATTCCTCAAGATTTGAAAAAAAGGGAGGTAAATGAAATATAAAGACAAGATATATACATATGGAACCATTAAAACATAGAGAGGGTAGTTGATGCATTCTTCAGTTGACTCATTTTACTACCTTTGGTTTTTCAAATTATTCATGAACTTGCATTCTTTATTGAATGAATAAATAATAACAAGACTCTAAGGCACCTGTATATTGCATATTTTGTGATGGTTTTGAGAGAAGATAGTTTAAAATTGAGAATTGACTTCACAATAAGAAGAGGAAAAGAAAGTGTGAGGTCTTATCTGATACCTGATTTTTACGAAGGTATATATTATTGGAAACTCCATATCTGTAACACTACTTCTCACTAGATATAGTAGTGACAGAATACAAACAAAGAGCAATTTGTGCATTCTCATTCATCTAGGTAATCATTCTAATCATTAAATGCATTCAAAAGGAATTTACTGCTAAAAAGGCTCCGGGTTGTGACGTTATTATTTCAAAAACCTGACAGATTGATTATCTTACCTATGTTTTTAAGATTTGGTATCATTTATTTAGCATTTATGGTAGCTGTTCAATTAAATTTATAATGCCTAGAATGGTATTGTGTGTTTAATATTGAGGTATAACTGTGAACAATCACTTATGATCTATTCTATTTTAATGCTCTACATCAAGAGTAGCAAAGGAGCTCTTTACTGAAGTTTGGAGTAATGTACAAATATGATATTGAGCTCTATTACATTAAATTTCTATGTATAGTACTGTTTGGAGCAGTATTTATATATGTATTGAAATAGTACATGTCTAGAACAATACAATTTGAACTCTTCAAACAATGCATCAGAGAAAAAGTGGTTTGTGGATTTACAATGGCTCACTAGATTGATTGTTGATACTATTGTAGTTAAGTCTTACAATGTTGGTCATAGTATATAAGATAATTACTAAATGAATGAGTCACTTTACAGAAACTCATGAAAGTTGAAAGGTAACTGGTGTAGTAAATATCTCTTGAATTTTTTAACTACATTTTATGAATATTTGATTTTGCTTGAAATACATATTTGATTTACTATGCATAAAGTAAATTTGTTCCAGTTATCGCCTAAATTTTGTATTAAGTTAATTTTATAATAAATGCATTCTTATGTGCATGGATCAAACTAGAAGTATATGATGGAGTCGATTATTTATTATCTCCAGAATAACATATAATGGAGCCTCTAACTTCTCATTGTTATTTGATTTATTGTTAGTAATGAGGGTTAATCTGACTGAACATTTTAGTTCTTTCAGATTAGGAATGATATTCATTCCATGTTTGTTAAAAGATAATTTTAAATATTTGTCTAGACGTGTATAAAATTAACTATTGTACTCCTGTTAGTCTTACCTTTTGGCCTCTTCTAGTATACATATTATACAACTCAAAAGGAATTAAGAAGGTTTACTACATTATTAATATATGTATGGAAGATATGCAGCAAATAAGTAACAAAATAACTTGCTATTGTTTCCTATCAGAACTCTTCAATAAATAAATTAACTGGATGAGTATAGAACTTCTCTCACTAAATGTGAATGGTTTAAATATTCCAAGGAAAAGATCTAGCCTACTTAAATATCTAAAAGTAAACAAAGCACAATTACTATTTCTACAAGAAACTCACTTTAAAGCAAATGATAATTTCATTTGGAATCCAAATGATTTCTTAAAGCTCTCTAGCTCTTCATACAGTAAAAAAACCAGAGGAGTATTAACATTGTGGAGGAAAAGTGTTACTAATCCTCAAGTAATATATAATTATGAAGACAAAGATGGCCTTTTATCAATAGTAATAATAAGATATAGTAATAGAATTTGGACATTGGTGAATCTTTATTGGTTTCCAGGTATAGGCGTAGGAACAATTAAGAAGCACTAGAATTTGGACATTGGTGAATCTTTATTGATTTCCAGGTATAGGAGTAGGAACAATTAAGAAGCACATATAACTTATTCATAAGACTTCAAAAGGTAGTCTAATTGTAGGAGGGGATTTTAATTGTATCTTAGATAGTCAGGAGACTACAAGTAGATGGCCATTTCGTTTAACATCTACAGGAAGAACTCTTAAGAAATGGTTAGATAACATGCAGTTATTAGATTCCTTTAGTCTTAAAAATGAAAGTTCATTACAATTTTCTCATAGTGATTATAGATTCAATACCCAAACAAGAACTGATAAATTATATGTATCCCAAGATTTAAAAATGAAAATATCACATTCTTCCATAATTCCCTGCCCCATATCTGATCACAATTCACTTACTCTTAGAATTCAAATGAACTTTAAGAAACTAACACTTACTAAAATAATTCCTGTATATTTTACTAAATTAAATGAGTTTAAGACTTGGTTAGATTTGGATATAAAATATTATTTAGATGTGAATAATACTGGTGACATAAATGTAGTTATTTTATGGGATTCACTAAAAGCATATCTTTACGGTAAAATCATTTCCTGGTGTAACAATAAAGTAAAATAATGGGAGTCTGAATTAGTTTATATTCTCAAACGCATTACAATAATTAACCTCAAGGATGTGGAGAACCTGGTTGAAAAAAAAAAAAGGAATTGGAGAATTGAATAAAAAATACAATGACATTATAATGCATAAAACCAATCTGGCATTGGAAAAATTAAAATTAAATTCATATGCTGTTTCACCAAAATATATGCATAGCCTAGCAATGAGATTAAAGATACATTCCAATACAAACAATATTACAAATATAATTCATGAAGGGGAAAACAAGAAAAATGTATCAGATATAGGTGATATATTAGATGCCTTCAAATTCCATTTCACAAAGCATTATAATATTAATGATTCTCCTCATAACAAAATAGATATAGGACTAGATTATACAAATTTAAATAAAATACCAGAGAGTTTAAACATAAATATTCAGAAACAAATAACATTTAAAGAAATTAAAGAGAAAATTAAGGAAGGCAAAAATAACAAAGCTCCAGGCATAGACTGAATCATTATAGAAATTTATAAATTACTTCCATCATCAGTCATAACAGTACTTCAGAGGGCATTAAATGAAATTTATCTACAAGGCATTATTCCACCTTCATGGAGATACACATTGATTACACCTATTTTAAAAGAAAATAAAAAATCTCAACTTGTGTAGTTCATACAGGCCTATTTCACTTCTAAATAATGATTATAAAATTTTATGTCTATTCTGGTTAACAGGATTAAAAAATCTCTAACTCAAGTCATTAATGAGGATCAAATGGGGTTTATTCACAATAGACACACTCAAGACAACATACAAAGAATTTTAACCATTATAGATCTCTTAAATAGAGACAAAGCTGAAGCTTTAATAGTAACATTAGACAGTGAAAAAGCATTTGACTCACTAAGTTGGGATTATCTTTTCAAAATACTACAAATTTATAATTTCCCCTCAAGATTCATTCATTTAGTAAAAAACATTTATAAGGATAATCTAGCTTATGTAAAATTAGGCCCTTTCACATCAGATGCAATTAAAATGACTAAGGGTACCAAACAAGGATGCCCTATGTCACCACTGTTGTTTGCATTAGCAATTGAACTTTTTTCTTCCACTATTTGTCTTAACCCTAAAATTAAAGGTATTTAAATTAATAATCAAATTAATTCCAAAATTATGCTCTTTGCTGATGATATTCTACTCACTTTATTAAATTCAGAAGAGTAACTATGTGAACTAAATTTATTAGCTGAAAAATGTTATCACATCTCAGGTTTAACGATTAATGCTTCCAAATTAAAACACATGTTATTAAATAATAAAAATAATTTAATTTCTAACATAAATCCAATTGTTGGGAAACAAGTTTCTTCTCTAGATTACTTAGGAATTGTTTTATGTGAAACATTAGAATTAACTCTGTCTACAAATCATAATAATATTCTGGGTACACTTAAGTCATTAATAGTGAAATGGAATAAATTGTTCCTAACATTTGAAGACAAATTGCAGTTAATAAAGATGGTACTTCTCCCAAAAGTAAACTACATTGCTTTAGCAATACCTATTATGCCTAGTAAAAAAGTTTTAAAAGAATTAATTAGAATCTTTTTAAGATTCCTTTGGTATCCCAAAAAATAGGATTGCTTTCCTAAACCATATTAGACCCTGGGAAATGGGGGGCATAAACTTTCCTGATTTAGAATCTTACATTAAAGCATCTATTCTTAAAACAGTTATAAATTGGATAGAACCAAAAAGTTCTTCCACTTGGAAAACATTACATACTGCTATTTTTCAGGAAGAAAATAAATTAGCAAAAAATATACAACTGCTTGGACAGAACAATGTACTCTGGAATATCATCTGTATCAACTTACAATACAATTTCACCAAGCCTACTAACCTAAATCATATCAATTACATTTATAACACTTTCCGGAACTTCATAAACAATAATATTGAAATGAAATTATGGTTTCAGTTATTAACTCCTTTTAATATTACAAAAAACTTTGTTAATAACATTTCCATAAATACTCTTAACTCATGGAAAGGAAATCATTTCTCATGTTGGTATCAATGTATAGAAAATCTAACAGTCATGAATGTCAATCAGATAATTAATACATTCAATCTATTAAGTAGTGACTGGTTAGTTCTTAATAATCTGGTACCATATATGCAAGATATGTGTAGAACAATAGAAAATTATTCATTTAACTCCATATACAGAGACTTTAGTTGGAAAATTTAACTTCAAAGTTATATAAAATCATTATTAGTTACAAAACAAATTCTAACCAGAACTTTTGGAATTTTATCAGTAAAGATTGTTCATTGTTGTTATCTAAGGAATCAAAAATAAACATACTATATTCTATTAAGTTAACTTCAAATATGCAATGTTGGAGAATCTTTGCATGGAAATTCTTGCATAGAGCCTTTTACACCCCTAATAAAATAGCTAGATTTAAAAATACTAATGAGGCAATATGCTGGAGATGTAATCTAAAATGTAATGCTGATTGGTCACATATTATATATGATTGTATTCATATTAAAACATTTTGGGAGGATATTGGTGAATTTCTGCAAGCTATTTTTACTGACTCTTTCATTTTGTCAAAGTCATTAATTCTTCTGAATAAAATTGAAACCACTACTATGAAAAAGAAGGAACTTTATCTTCTTTGGACTATAATGGCTATCTCAAAAAAATGCATCACTAGGAAATGGAACTCCTCTATCATCCCAACAATTGATGATTTTCTCACTCTATTGAAAGAAGTAACACTGTTGGAAATTAAAGTCAAGGAAATGAGGATCTTTCCGAAGAAATGGACTAACAATCCTTGGGAGAAAGTTCTCTCCCTAATAGAGACACTCAAAATGGACACAATTTTATCTTCATAAGAAAAGAGGAAGCAAGAATGCAAGTTATAATTTGTTAATGCTTGTACAATAACCTTTATTATTTGTCTGTGTATCTATGATTGTATTCCTTTTGACTTTGTCTGACCTGAGGCCATTGTATATTCTGTAAATAGTTCATTCAATTCACTTTTATTTGATCTGTTATATTTACTATGTATTGTTTTAAAAAAAAAGTTTTTTTCTGAATAAAATTATTTGAACAGAAATACTGAAATCTCGAATTTCAGTATCTCGGGACTGTAAAGACGAAAACCAAAAATGTCGAAAGTGCAAGTGAATTAGAATATTTCAAATCCGTGCTTATGCAATGCAGCAACGGGACGGGAAGTGTTTGGCCAGGATCTGTTACGGAAGTGAAGGTAAGTGAGTGTATGTGAGTGTTTTTGTAAGTTGTGTGTATGGGTTAGGGTAGGGAGGTGAAAGTGTGAATGTTGGATATGTTTGTGTATGTGTATGTGTGATGTGTGATGTGTGTGTGTGTGTGTGTGTGTGTGTGTGTGTGTGTGTGTGTGTGTGTGTGTGTGTGTGTGTGTGTGTGTGTGCGTGTGCGAGGGAGTGTGGAATGTGTGCGTGTGAGTAATCCATTACTATACTATTAGTGCGATCTCGGAGATGGTATATATAAGTAGGGGGTGGGGGGTGCAGGGGGCTTGCCCCCCTGCTTAGATGTAGTGTAGAATTGTGTAGTTTGTATGTTGTGGTTTGAATGATGTGTGTGTTGTGTGGTGTATGTTCATAAGTTCATAGGTTCATAGGTAGGTATTAGGCTATCTGCCCAATGGCATTTATAAGCCAAGCCAGAGTGTGTCGGCTTTCACCACCCTATTGATTAATTAACTGAGCATCTGTTAAGCAGAGCCAATGAAGTGATCCCAGGGGTGTATTTTTTGTTATCCATCCACTCGTCAAGGTTTCTCTTGAAGAGTGTTAGTGAGGGGCTCTGCCTAATGTAGTTAGGAATTTTGTTCCAAAGCATGGGGAGTCTCTGTGACAGGAATCTATCCCTCCAGCATGTTCTATTTATTGTTGTGGCAAGGTTTAGCTCACTAGAGTGTGTGGCTCATAGTGACTTGGATTTCTTTAGGTGGAGCATGTCCATCAATTCTGAGTTGGAAATGGCTTTGTAAGTCAGGCAGAGATCACCTCTGAGTAAGCGATTTGCCAGTGAGTACAGCCAGAGTTTTTTCAGTTGGGCTGGATAGGACATATGTTTGAGGCCAGTAATCCTCTTGGTGAGGTGCTTTTGTGGTCTTTCCAGCTGTTGGAAGTGTCTTGTGAGGTACATCCCAATTGGGGCATTGTACTCTATGATGGATCTGATGAGTGACGAGTAGAGGGCACTATAACCTCTTTATTTCTAGATGTGAACCCTTTAGTAATTAGATGGGCCACACAGAAGGATTTCCTAACTACTTTGGCAATACGATTGTCAAAGGAGAGATTACTAACTACCTGGGTCCCCAGATCTCTTATTACCTCTTCTGTATTAAGGGGGCTGCCGCCTATGTGGTAATTCATGGGTGTTTTGTTTTTCCCAAACGGGATGACTATGCATTTTTTGGCATTTAGCTTGAGTCCATGACTTTGACACCAGTTGTCCGTCTCAGTAAGGCCTTTTTGAAGGATGTCCATGTCAGCCGGAGAGTCAATTATGGCTCCCAGTTTGCAGTCATCGGTGAACATGGTTAGCCATAGTCCTCCTGTGTTTCCCTGTACTTCTGAAAAGTATATGCCAAACAGTAGGGGTGCCAGGACCAAGCCTTGCGGGACACCACTTGTGACTAGTTTAGAGTCGGACCTGGAGCTCGCTATTCTTACCGTGTGAGTTCTGTCTGTAAGCCAGTTGGCAACCCATCTTGTGATATAGGGGTTTATGTTCAGGCTGGTGAATTTTTCTATAATACCCAAGTGAGGAATGGTGTCAAATGCCTTGGCAAGATCAAGGTAGGCTGTGTGAACCACCTTTCCCTTGTCTATGGCCTTGCTGACTGTCTCAAAGAAGTCAATCAGGTTTAGTAGGCATGATCTGCCCTTAACAAAGCCAAACTGGGTCAGGTCAAGTGTTTGGAGGTTCCCAATGTCTTTGTTAATGAGTTCTATGATGATGCACTCCATAGCCTTGCAGACCAGGCTAGTCAGGCTTATGGGGCGATAGTTACCAGGGTAATTTGTGGCCCCTCCTTTGTGGAGCAGAATAATCATTGCTGTGCACCATTCTATGTTGTCTCTTTTCATGTAGTCCAGGGAGGTACATCTCAGGTCATTCACACCAACCTGAACAATGACAGAGTCATATTTGTACTTGTTCTGGAGTGACCTGAGTGCTTGTGTTATGTGGCGGATTCTGGCTCTCGACAGGCAGCTAACAGTAACCTTCTCCTTGTCCAGCCTAGTGAGTGGGGCATCAGTGTGCCTGACTATAGAGTCACCTATTACTAGTGTGTTAAGTATGTTATTTTGCCTTAAGGGCTGTGATTGTGCGGCACATTGATTTTGTGTTTTATGTGTTGTCTGGTTTGCGACGGGAGGCGCAAGTTTTTTGGGTGTCTGCTTTGGAGCTCTCTGATGCTTTTGCGGGTTTTTATTTAGAGCTTCCGAGTATGATTTTGTGTATTTATGTGTATTTTTTGCCACTGCTGATTTAGTAGGTCTATGCGAGGCTGGAGGTGTGGTGCAAGTGTTAACCTTCTCCTCATGACTGTCTGTTCCAGTCTTAGGTGGAGAGACCGTAGCCTTCAGTTTGGCTGTATAATTGTATCTCTCGCATATGTTAGTGTTTTGTGGTAGGAGGAGAGGGCTGTCTGTGTACATGAGGCAGTTGTAACATTGCCTCAGGATACCCAGGTTCACTAGCTGGACTGGAGAGTACACCTGACATTGCCCTTTGGTCATGCTTGAATAGTAGGGTGAGCTGCTTAGTCGCTTGGCTAGTGAGGGGTGGATAAGGAGCCTTGCCCTTCTCAGCAATCAAGTGTCGGGGTATAATAGTGCTTGCTATTAGGTCTGAGCAAGTGCTGGACTGTAGGATGCTTTTTGAGTGCTTAGGTTCAAAGTTAGACTAGTTTCAAGTGAAAAACTGAAGAGGAGACTAAGTGGACCCAAGAATAATTTAGCCCTAGCTAACCGGTGCTGCCCGGCGCACAAAAATGTGCAAATGCGGTTTTTAAACTACTAACTTCTGGGCTGGAACCACTCACCCAGGGACAGATGGCTGCTCAAAGTTCCCCTCTCTCACAGGTTAACAGAGAAGCTTCCCTCTATCTAAGTAAGGTATGGGCAACGCAGAAACTTGTAACACAGCCATGAATTCAGCACTGGCCTGAAAACTGGACTATACTAGCTTAGAAAGGCGGGAAACAAGAACATTTTTTTTTTTAAAAGATACGGCAAAAACAGTAAAATGTACACTTAAAACAGCTTTAAACGACTACAAGCAATCCAAAAAGGCTATCACACTTTAGTGTGTAGCCTACAACAGTTAAACAATTTATTTAAACAAAAAATAACTTTTTAAAAGTGCAGGCAGTCAAATAAGTACAATATGTGAAAAAAAAGTTTTTAAATCACTATAAGTGCTGGAAAATCAGTGTTTAGTCGGAAAACAGTTAAGTACAGCAAGAAAATACAGAAAACTGATACTCAATCACTCCAAAGTCTCTCTTCTAAGCTAGAAGGCTTGTATCAGTTTAAGACTTTCTAGTGCTTTCCAGTAGGTTAGCTACAGGAAAGATGGGAAACAAGTGCAGATGTGGTCTTTTAAACCAGAAAGTTGAAAGAGATGGACAACTTCCCAAATTATCAATATACTACAATTCCTGGGCCAAGAACCACTCCTCTTGTGGTAGACAGGCTACCTAGTACTTACCACTCCCACTGATAAGCTAGAAGGCTCCACTCCAACACAAAGGCTTGGGGGGCACAGAAGCTTACAAACAGTCCTGGATACAGCAAATTTGTATCTGGACTAGACTAGTTATGGGAAAGGTGGGGATCAAGCTTCCAGTTTAGTGTATGTTCGGGATTTTCTTTTTCTTGATTGTGTGTTTCGGGGTTGTGGGCCGTTCGACTTTATAGTTTCAAAATACTGAAATTCGACATTTCAGTATTTCGAGATTATAAAGGGGAACCATACACACACACACACACACACACACACACACACACACACACACACACACACACACATGCACAAACACACATCTACACACACACACACACACACACACACACACACACACACACACACACACACACACACACACACACACACACACACACACACACACACACAAATATATACAGATATAAAAATTATACATACAAATACAAACATGCATGCATATACGCACACATTAACCAGTGTGCCATGCAATCACAGCCCTTAAGGCAAAATAACATACCCAACATGCTAGTAATAGGTGTCTCTATAGTCAGGCACACAGACGTCTCACTCAATAGGCTGAATAAGGAGAAGGTTACTGTTAGCTGCCTGTTGGGTGCCAGGATCCACCACATAACACAAGCTCGCAGGTCACTTCAGAACAAGTACAAATATGACTCTGTCATTATCCATGTTGGTGTGAATGACCTGAGCCGTACCTCCCTGGACTACATGAAAAGAGACCTGGAAGAGCTCTCTGATCACGTAGCCCAGGCCGGTATGACCCTGACCCTGAGTAGCATCCTGCCCTCACCAAGAATGATACCACGATATAAAGAAAAAATTCTCGATTTCAACAATTGGCTAAGTTTCTGGTGTCATTCAAAGGGGATCCAGTGTCTGTCCACCTGGGATGACATGTTCGACAAGCCATGCTGCTTTGCTAGAGATGGCTTGCACCTGTCACCCTTAGGCTTTCGAATACTGGCCAAGGCTCTTGCCACCCCCATAGTGCCTTTTTTAGGTAATGCTCAAAAGACAAACCCACCACCGTAAATAGCATAAGTAACAAAAAACTGAGGGTATTGCTACTCAATGCCAGAAGTCTAAACCTCAAAATGCACACACACGAGACACTCCTCAGTATGGAGAAAATCGATATATGTGCAGTAACAGAAACCTGGTTTAAAGCTTCAGAGAACACCCCAGCACTACCAGGCTATAACTCATACCATACATTTCGGCCACAGAACCTAAACCAAAATACAAAAGGCAGGGGCATATCCATATTCATCAAGGATACCCACACCTCCAGGTTAGTGGCACAGCACGTTGCTTCAGAGATCATCTACGTGCAACTAATATCAGGCAAAACTGCAATTCAAATTGTAGCTTGCTACAGATCACCCACCATGTCCCAGGACCCCCAGTCCACATTTCTGGAAACACTGGGAAACATAAAGGTCCTACCAAGCACCCTAATATTGGGTGATTTCAATTACCCAAACAATAACTGGGAAAACTACTCAAGTACTAACTCCCTTGCCCAACATTTCCTAGAATTTATAAACTCAAATGCCCTGGTTCAACTGGTCAACACTCCCACCAGAGGTGACAACATATTGGACCTGGTCATCACCAACATGGGTTACCAGTGTTCCACACCGGAGGTCAACCCCTTGCTGGTTAGATCTGACCATAAACAAATCACTTTGGATATCCACATTCTGCCCCCACCCCCAGACAAGAAAACCACCATGAAAAACTTTTCAAAAGCAAACTTCACATTACTTAAGACCAAGGTGGAAAGTTTCAAAGCCCCCATGCTGAAGGATAATGCTGTCCAAGCTGCAAAATCCTTTACTAATGCATTCTACAGGCACCTACAAGAATGCATGGATCATGTCATCCCAAGCAAAACCAAGTCTCACTCCTCCAAAAAAAGGAAACCAGTCTGGTGGACTCCTGCCATAAACAAGCTATACAATAGAAGGAGGAAACTAGTACAGAAAAGAGTAAAATCCCAAGAAGGGAAGATATCCCTGATCAGTATCAGCAAGAAACTACGATCCTTCATAAAATCATCCAAGGCGAGCTTTGAAAGAAAAATTGCCAAGGACTCCAAAGATAACCACAAGGCATTCTTTAGCTATGTCAAGAATCTAAGTGGCAATGCTCAGATCTGCTCTGAGTTAGGGCAGAAATACACTGAACCGACTGATATCGCCAACATCCTGGCAGACAGGTTCAGCGCAAACTTCACTCCCCTCTCACCCCCAAAAGGGCCCATAACCATTACAGACGAATGTAGAGTCCCTGAAATCACAGACACTCAGGTTAAAACAGCCCTCTCCAAAGCCAAAAACACAGCATCAATGGGACCGGATGGTGTCCCAGGCTGCATCCTACATGAGCTCAAAGATGAATTAACCCCTCACCCAAGCACACTATTTTAACACAGCCTCTCCACAGGCTACGTACCCATAGAGTGGCACACAGCAACGGTTATTCTGCTCCACAAAGGTGGAGCCACAACAGACACCAGGAACTATTGCACTATAAGCCTGACTAGCTTGGTCTGCAAGGCTATGGAATGCATCATCATGGATCTCATTAACAGAGACATTGGGAACCTCTAAACACTGGACCCTACCCAGTTCGGCTTTATTAAGGGCAGGTCATGCCTCCTAAACCTGCTGGACCTCTTTGAGACAGTTACCAAGGCTATAGATGAGGGAAAGGTGGTACACACAGCCTAACTAGACCTCGCTAAGGCCTTCGACACCATTCCCCATTCTGGTATTATAGACAAGCTCACCAGCCTGAACATAAACCCCTACGTCATAAGATGGGTTGCCAACTGGCTCATCGACAGAATCCACATGGTGAGAGTTGTGGGAGCTAGGTTCGACTCTAAACTGGTTACAAGTGGCATTCCCCAGGGCTCAGTCCTAAGACCCCTCCTGTTCGGCATATACTTCTCAGAGGTACAGGCAAGCACAGGAGGACTATGGCTGACCAAGTTCGCAAACAACTGCAAACTAGGGGTTATAATTGACTCTCCGGCTGACACAGACATCCTCCAAAAGTGTCTCACTGAGATGGATACCTGGTGTCAAATCATGGCCTCAAACTAAATGCCAAAAAGTGCATAGTCATCCCCTTTGGAAAAAACAAAGTACCCACAAACTACCACATAGGTGGTAGTCCCCTAAATATGGAAGATGTAATAAGGGATCTGGGGACCCAAGTAGATAGTAATCTCACCTTTGATAATCACATTGCCAAAGTGGTTAGAAAATCCTTCTACGTGGCCCACCTAATCACAAAAGGGTTCGCATCCAGATCAAAAGAGGTCATTGTGCTCCTCTACTCATCACTCATCATACCCATCATAGAATACAGCGCCCCATTTGGGATGTACCTTACAAGACACCTGCAACAGCTGGAAAGACCACAGAAGTACCTCACCAAGAGGATCACTGGCCTCAAACAGATTCCCTATGCAGCTCAACTGAAGAAACTCCAGCTGTACTCGGTTGCATACTGCCTACTCAGAGGTGATCTCTGCCTGACCTACAAGGCCATGTCCAACCCAGAATTGATGGACATGCTCCACCTAAAGAAAACCTTATCCCCTCGAGCCACATGCTATAGGGATCTAAACCTCACCACAACAATAAATAGGACGTGCTGGAGAGATAGATTCCTGTCCCAGGGACTTCCAATGCTTTGGAACAAGATCCCAATCTACAGTAGGCAGAGCTCCTTGCTAACACTCTTCAAAAGAAACCTTGATGAGTGGATGGGAAACAGAAAGTTTACCTCGGGGATCACTTCAGTAGCTCTGCTGGACAAAGGCACAGGGAACTAATCTAAGGGGGCGGCGAAAGCCACCACATTCTGGCTAGGCTTATAAAGCCTTTAGGCAGATAGCCTAGTACCTACCTATGAACCTATGAATCTATTACAGAGACCTATATGTACATATATATAAATATAAATACACATGCATACATGTAAACATACAAAGATATAGACATATAAACATACACAAATGCACATAGATGCATACATACATATGCAATCACAAAAATACCACATAAAAGGGGTGTATGTTCAAGTAATACATAAAGGAAAGCGTGTTAAGTGAAATCATGTGCCTCAGCTTGTGGTTACCAATAAATTATTATTGTAAAGAGCTTTCGTCCATTTATGTTAATGAGGTAAAGACTTCCTCAGATCTAATTATGCTTGCATGCACTAATGTGGTAGTTCATACACCTGATTATGTTGAGTCTTTCGGCTTTTCCCGGTTAGGGGTCGCCACAGCTGAACTCCGGTCCGCTAATGATTGGTAGTTGATTTTTACATGCCGAGTTACCAGCCCTGACGCACAACTTTCAACGAAGGTATGCCCATTCACGCATGTCTCCACGCAGAAGACGCTCTAGCTGAGAATTGAACTGGACAGCGTCTTACTGTGAGGCGACAACGCTACCGCAGCACCCTACACCTGATTATACATATCAAAATATGAACAGTTCAAGTTGACATTAAAATAATCATCAGATAATTAAAAGAGTTACAAAGGAAAGAAAAGTAAAAATGAAAAGTCTAACAAAATACGTATGATTAAAAATGTGTATATATAAAAATCAAACATCTAGTACTAAAGATAAAAATGAAAATAAAAATCATCATCCATAGCCATGAAAAAAATGTGTTGCCATCAGTAAAAGTTATTTAAAGTAAAAGTTATTATGGTCCACTTTCTTTAACTCAGGTATGTTCTTAATGCAGCATATCCGATTGAGTCCTGGTGTCCAATAAGCTTTCAGTGGGATCTGCCATTCAAGTTCTTTTTTCTTTATCTTTGTATTCAGATTGCCTTGTAATGGGCCCAAAATTATTATCTTTATTACATGCAAACTTCTTATACTTCCTGATCTGAGCATGTCTGGACAATGGGTTGTTGAAGTCTTTAAGCCTGATGTGTGAAAAGTGTTTGGTCACTCTTATTTTGAGAGGGTTAATTGTTTCTCCAATGTAAAATGCTCTGCATTTTGTGCAGCTTGCCTGGTATACTACAAAGTTACTATTGCAGTTATATCTGTCATTACACACACATTTCTTTTTTAAGTTTGGACATATAAAATAGTTATTTTGACTCATAAATGCACAGCATCTGTAGCCTGGAGGGTTGCAGGGAACGATTCCTACCTGTAAATCTGTGGTTGCAGTAATTCCTTTTACATTTTCTACCCAACTTCTAATGTTTCTTCCTTTTCGATAAATGAAGGATAGTTGTGGGTCCAGAATCTGTCTCATAGATTGGTTCCCCTAATGAAGCTCCGGTTTTCTACCATTTTTCTTTTTATTACGTATGAATCTTTGGAACAAGTCAGGATCATAGTCCTTTTATATTTATCATTTCCTTCACTGATACTTGCTTAACGTTTACTTCTAGGTGGTTCACCACAACCGTATCATTATTTTGTTTGAGGAGTTTAATGGGTCCCAGCATATTAGCCATCCAATCCTCATTGTATACTCTTTCCAGAAAGTCTTGCTGCAGTTGATCTAGGTTGGTGAGAAATGGGTTCGTATCTCCAGAATCTCTGTCTGTTCTCATTCCCTGTGAGTTGATGCCATTTTTCTTAGTAATTTTGGGGTGCATGCTGTTAGCATGTAGAGGTGGTGTCATTCATGTTGGTTTTACTGTGTAGGTCATTCTTAAGCTTCTCATCTTTTCTGTCCTTATAGATGGTGAGGTCCAGGATTCCACCTTATCATAACTACAGTGGTTGGTAAAGTGTAAAAAGTATGTGGTGTTTATGATATAGCACAAAAAGAAAAATCTACCCAAGCTAGACTTTCTACTGTGTGATAACTTAAACCTCTTGTATCAGAGGCAACATGGGATATATGCAGACATTCCTCTTATGCTGTGCTGATGATGCCATAAGAAGGCAGAAACATGCATGTCCACATCTAGAGGGGTTTGGCTTTATTTGGCCTGAAACTGTCCATAAATAGACTTAAAGGTAAAAGTAAAAGAAAAAAGTCATGGACATTCAAAAATGCTATTTAGCTGAAACATCTGATATCCTTAAGGGGTAATTTGCATATATCCCATGTTGCCTCTGATACAAGAGGTTTAAGGTATCACACAGTGGAAAGTCTAGCTTTGCTAGATTTTTCTTTTTGTGTTTTTTAACCAGTTGGTTTTCCTGTGTGACCTTTATACTCAGTGTTTATGATATAGAAGAAGAAGTCATGCAGCTTGTCCAGGGAGCCTTTCCATGTGATAAAGATATTGTCAATAAAACAATAGAAACACCCCAATATATATGGACAGTTTGGTACAACCACTTAGACAACATGTTTTGGGTTGGATGGTGGAACCAGAGTGCCTGGACAAATTCCACACAGAAACAGGGAGAACATATAAACTCCACACAGGCAGTGTCCAGAGGTCAGGACTGAACCCTAAACCATGAAGAAATGAGGGAGATATCTTATCACTGAACCATGCTAACCTATTTCAAGTAAATGTATTTATTTTTTGACATAAGCTCATTCATTATCAATTATATGTATGTCATGAATTCATGTACTTCTTAAGCAAACACTGGAAAACTAAGGCAATGTTTTGACATGTAATGTATTCCAGAAATTCTATATTCTGATAATTGACATAGCTTTTATTTGTGCAGAATGTACATTCTGTGTAAAGGGAAATAGAGTTTAAGTAATTTCTGTTCAATTTCATGCTCAATCTAATAACATGATAGATCTGTAAAGAACGTATGAGGTTGTGGAAGCAAAATTGTCAAGTTTTGTGTTTCGCTATTGTATTACAACTTAAAAAATGATAGATTTGTCTCCTGCAGAACTATGTACTGAGAAAAATGACCTCATATAACTTGCCTTGATCAGATCTGAAAGCTAAAATCTTTGAAAAAAAACAATATTCTAAGAAGCAGACTTTTGATAAAAGTATGAACTCTGCGGAAGGAACTATATTTATTTCCCTAAATGGATCTGAGAATTACTTGAGTTGTTCTGTATTGGCATTCTATATTTTGTGTCTTTCGGCTTTTCCCGGTTAGGGGTCGCCACAGCGGAACTCTGGTCCACTAATGATTGGCAGTAGATTTTTACATACCGACTTGCCGGGCCTGACGCACAACATTCAACGAAGGAATGCCCATTCACGCATGTCGACACACAAAAGACGCTCTAACTGAGAATTGAACGGGGCAACGTCTTACTGTGAGGTGACAACGCTACCGCAGTACTACCATACTGACAATTAGCTTTTCAGCTCTGAGGAGGTATATAGATCAAATAAGTCACAGAAGAGCAAAGATGTTCTCACACTTGTTACTGAAAACATCTGACATGTATGTTGAAATTGCAGTTAAGGAACGTGAACCTGTGCCAGACTGTTACAAAGGAAGACAGATGTTCACTGAAATCTTCACATTTACTCAATGTCGCCCTACCTAGGCCCTCTAGGCATGAAAAGTGTACCCTCTTCTTGCCAGCTGGACTCTGGAAAGAGCAGTGTGGTCTAGTGTCACTTAAGGCCTGGTAGTCTACCCAGAACTTCCTAATAAATAAAAAAATTGTGCTGAAAACGTTAGATGTTAAACTCTTATGCTATTACATTCTAATGTTTTATAAATTAAGAACATATAATTCCACATATTCAAATTCTAGGTTACTACAACCAGATATTAATATACTAAAATTAGTTACACAGAGAGTTCTAATAAAAAAAAACATGAGTGGGTGTAATAGCTTTTATACATATTCATTCATTCATTTTCTTAACTTGCTTATCCAGTTTATTGTCACAAAGTAATAGCAACCACTATGAGCAAGGCAGGAATTCAATCATGAAAGATATGTTAGTCCATTAAAGCACACAGACAAACAAACACATGCATGAGCACACACATAAACACACACACACACACACACACACACACACACACACACACACACACACACACACACACACACACACACACACACACCTGCAGTCCGTCTGCCAAATGTCTTTATAGCATGAATGGACCCCAGCAAGAATCGATTAGGATATAGGTAGAATGTGCAAATTACATACAGAACGAACAGCAGCTTGTAATGGAACTTGAGAGCCAAGTCTTGTGAGGTAGTAGTACAAATTGCTGCACCATGTTATTTTGACAACAGTACTACAAAATACCATAGGATGGTTGGATTTAGGCAGTAAGCTTTGAATGGGATGCAGTCCTTCTCTATAGTTGTTAAAACTGTTCCCTAGGTTGCTTTCATGAATATCTCTCAGCCTGCCAGCTTTTAAAATCGCAGTGGGGGGCTTCAAAAATCATAACAAAGGGTCCAAAATGACAGTACCCAAATTTTGCCATTGTGTGAAATTGTGACTTCCTGCTAGCACTGTATGAATTTCGGTTTACTATTACAAGGTCAAACGGCACTCCTTCGACTGTCGTATAGTCGACAACGGAAGGTCGAAACTGATAATCGCGAACTCAAAAAAACAATCTAGGAATGGGTTTCAACATGGGTCGAGGTAGGGGAGATGTTTGTAGTTCAGAATAATACGAACACCTACCTCAACCCATGTTAACACCGTTCCTAGATTGATTTTTTGACTTCGACATTCGACATTTACGACCTTCCGTTGTCAACTATAGTACAGTCGAAGGAGTGCCGTTCGACCTTGTAATAGTAAACCTGAATTTCATATATCTGAAAACGTGTCACATGTAAGGTAATAGTTATATCAGAAATGTGTCCCTAAATGACTCATATGCCTTAGAGGTCTTGGAAACAGGGTTAGAAACGAAACACACAAGTTAAGAAAGTATATGCTTACAGCACTTGAAACCAGAATAAGAGATGCAGTGTGCATCCAGAACTGAATCCAGAAGAGCAGATGTATTCTTTCATGCAAGGGGTCCAGGAAAGTAAATATTGTGGGAAGAAATAGCCAGGGAATTGTTATGGCTAGGCTTGTATTGGCTCTAGGGCCGATAGCCTAGGACCAACCTATGAACCTATGCTACAAATCTGTATTAACTTCAGAACCTTACATTATACTATGACGCTTAATGGCAGAAGGAGATAACAACACTGAGCTCATTTGAAATTTTTGGTGCATTTAACATTCTACTTTCCACCATTTCTACTTTCTCCCTTACCCTTTTGCCATCTCCCCAATGCTCTCTTGAATGTTGCTTTGAATTCCCTATCTACCACCCATTCCAGTATTCCATTTCATGGGTCTACAACCTTCTCTGTGAAAAAGTACTTTTAGTATTCAGGAGAATAAGTAGTCTTTAAAATATGCTGCCTGCACTTTGTTCTCTCCACTGTGTTCTTCCTGTTCAGAGTCACCTCTTCACATCTCTTTGATCTGATCACTGTGCACCTGTAGGTTAGAAGAGTCCTAGCCCCTCCAGACTCTAGTCATATTCCTTCATCTCCATCCAGTGTTTTCCTGTTCACTTTCCTATGGACTCTTTCTAGCAACTTGATATAATTTTTCTTATATGGTCTCCAGAATTGCTTCATTACTCAAGGTGTGGTCATATCAAGACCCTTCAGATTCATACCTCTCAACTTCTTAGAGCAAGAAATCTAGACAAAGCCATAAATAATGGGGAGACTAAGGTTCAGAAACAGGGACACGTTTTAAATATTGAAATTACAAACTTAGCAAGTTGATAGAATAACAGGTTTTGCATTAGCATGCATTTTCTGAAAGGTAGAAAGTCGTATCTCAAATGTCTGTCATTATTTTCTGACTTCACTCCTCAAAAATTTGCCAGTGATTTGCCAGAAAACCACAATTTTATGAGAAACAGACCAAAAATAAGAAGCAAAACTCTGGACATTCTGCAGAAATCTGTACTGTTGAGAGGTACGTTCAGATTGGAAGCATTACCTCCTTACATCTGCTCTTTACCCCCTGAAGATATACATCAGCATCTTGTTTTCAACAATCACCCTTGGATCCTTTTAGTGCTTTGTTACCATCAGCTCTATTCATCCAGCTGATTCTTCACACCAGGGTTTGGTGGCCTACGTGCAGGACTTTGCCTTGGTTTGCACTGAGTCTCAGCCACCAGCTTTCTGCCTGGTTGTTCAGCCTTTCCAGATCCTTTGCTAGACTCTTCCCCCATCCTCCACTGCTGCACTTACTACCACAGGAGTGTTGTTTATGTTTCCTCAGATATGTCTGAGACAGATACACTAAAGACCAGACTACTGTAGTACATGGCTTGATTACCTCAGCCTCCATTTGCCCAGTTAGTGACTTTGGAACGTCACTTAACTGAACAGTGCTTCCAGGCAATGCCTGACAATGGTCCATGGGGATTAGTGTTCTTCTGTGGTTAAAATTTCAAATAAATAAAAAGAACTGAATTCAGGGATAGTCTCTTGTGGAACTATACTAGTTACATAATAAATTCCTGAGATTCCCTCTCTATCTCTTTCCTGTTTCTCTCGTTCAATGCAACACTGTTTGTCCTACCATTCATCCATACAGCAATCCAGTTCCTCAGTTTTGGCCTTATCTTTAACACATCCAGTTTTCCTATTAAACATCTGTGTGGGACTGAGTCACAGGCCTCAGTGAAGTCCATATAGAGATAAACATATTATGTTTTTTTAAATATATGCGCTATATATTTTATTAATACCTGCTAAGTGGTGCAGCACTTTTGATATACTTTATGTATATATTTCTCGGTTATAGAATTATCGCAACTGTAGATGTTGCTTTATGAATATCATAGGCTGCTGCTAATATGTTTATCTGGAGGCAGTTTATGTTGATTTATTTTTCTATTACATCATATTTATTATTGTTAGTATTATTGTACTAATTTCATTATTTGAGTCATTTTTACAGGACTGATGTGTTTATTAAATGTATACTGTTTTAACATCGTGAGTGATATGCTAAGGGATGTATCCCTTTACGGTGCAAGCACACTGAAGGTCATGTGATGTATTGTGTAGAATTCAAAAGGGCTTTGTTTGAAACAATGTAACTGTCTGATGAAGTGGTCATTTTAGAACTGTGAAAGTGCTTACGTATTTTCTGTCAGAATGAATAGTATTTTTTAACTTTTGTGGATTTTCAAGTACTTAATTCTTTCTACAACACTTGTTTCTGCTGGCTGCTGGGATTTAGTTTTCACTATTACACAGTTGGACTGGTTTTTGTTTTATTTGTTTTTGCTTTAACTACATAGGTTCATAGATTCATGGGTGTGTACTAGGCTAATGGCCCTGGAGCCTTTACAAGTCTAGCCCAAAAAAAAAAAATTGCCCAGGCACCGTGCCACCCGATGTTAGTTCGCAGTGCCCATATCCATTAGTACAACTGGAATGATCTCTGGAGTGAACTTTCTGTTACCCATCCACTCGTCAAGATTTCTCTTGAAGAGGGCCAGTGAGGTGCACTGCTTGACATGAATGTGAAGCCTATTCCAGAGTATGGGCAATCTCTGGGAGATGAACCAGCCCCTCCAGCACGTTCTGTTAATTGTGGTAATGAGGTTATGATCTCTGAAGCATGTGGTGCTGGGGGATTGGGATTTCTTTAGGTGTAGTATTTCAAGTAGGGCTGGGTAGGACATGGCTTTGTAAGTCAAGCAGAGATCACCTCTAAGTAGATGATAAGAGACTGAGAACAGCTGAAGTTTCTTGAGTCTGTCCATGTAGGATATGTGTTTAAGGCCTAGGATTCTTTTTGTGAGGTACTTTGTAGCCTCTCCAGCTGTTGTAGGTGGCTGGTCAGGTACATGCAAAATGGAACATTATATTCGATGACTGGTCTAATGAGGGATGAGTAGAGAGGGATGATGACCTCTTTCTTCTTGGATGTGAAAGGACTTTCTGACCACAGTGGCAATGTGGTGGTCGAAGGTGAGGTGGCTGTCGACCTGAGTGCCCAGATCTCTTATGGCCCCTTCAGTGTTCAGTGGGCACCCATCAACGTGGTAATTTGTGCAAACTGAGTTTTTTCCAAAGGGTATGATAAAGCATTTTTGGTGTTAAGCTTCAGGCCATGGTTCCGACACCCGTCATTGGTCTCAGAGAGGCCCTTTTGTAGGATGTCTGCATCACTTGTGGAGTTGATAATGACTCCTAGCTTGCAGTCATCAGAGAACATAGACAGCTGGTGTCCTTCTGTGTTGGCCTGGACTTCTGAGAAGTAGATGCCAAACAGGACAGGACCCGGGACAGAGCCCTGTGGGACTCCACTTGTGACTGATCGACAGTCTGACCTAGAATCTGCAACTTTCACTCTGTGGATCCTGTCTGTGAGACAATTTGCAACCCACCTAGTGATGTAAGGATTGATACCTAATTTGGTGAGTTTATCAATTATACCTGAGTGGGGAATGGTATCAAAGGCCTTGGCCAGGTCGAGGTAGAATGTATGCACTGCCTTACCCTCATCCACAGCCTTGGTGACTGCCTCGAAGAAATCAACCAGGTTCAGCAGGTAGGATCTCCCCTTGACAAAGCCAAACGGTGTGGGGTCAAGAGTTTGGAGATTGCCTATATCTTTGTTAAGCAGGTCCATGATGATGCACTCCATAGCTTTGCATACCAGGCTTATCAAGCTAATGGGGTTATAGTTCCCAGGGTCTGTAGTTGCTCCCCCTTTATGGAGCAGGATGACTGTAGCAGTGCACCATTCATTAGGGACATAGTCTGAGGTAAGGCAGTGATTGAACAGGGCACACACATGTGGTGCCAGTTCATTTTGTAGCTCATGTAGGACACAGCCAAGGATATTATCAGGTCCCATGGATGGTGTATTCTTGGCTTTGGGCAATGCAGCTTTTATCTGTGCCGCAGAAATGGTGGGTACCAGGCTTTCATCTGGTATTGTGATAGGGCCCTGGGGGGTAAAGTTGGCAATGAATCTGTCAGCCAGTATGTTGGCTATATCTGTTGGGAAAGAAAAGAACTTATCCTTAATGGGCCACTCAAACTGACTCACTGACATCACTAATATACTACCAAGCAAGTCTAGTGCAAAGTTCAACCAAAAATCATCTATGCAAACTCCACATATCCAAAATCACTTACATTCCCTAGAATCTCTATGAGACATCCTGTAAAGGTGCTGCTAAAGACCAACAATACATCATCCATAGGACCTGAGAACATACCTGGATGCAGAGGTGTAGCTAGCCATCCCCCAATCTGGCACCTCCTTCAATTTTAAATTGAGGAACAACTCCTCAAATTTTAGGATGAGAAAAAAAAATAAAAATCTTCTCTCATTTAAACTATAGCAAACTGTACAGTTCGACAGTTTATGCCACTCATAGACCACTACAGCACTTCAAATTCTGACCACAAATGTAATACCAGCATTCTGGATGCTAGCAATGCACTGAAAACACAGATAACTACAGATCTTCAGTTCTGACTACAAATGCAACACTGACATTCAATGCTGGTAATGCACTAAAGACTGAATGGGATCTGCTGATCTCATAAACTAAGACTCTGCACACAAGGTGGTTGCCCCCTTTGCCCCACCCTAGCTAAATCTCTGCTCAGATGTTTAATAAATAACACCAAACAT
The DNA here is from genome assembly GCF_019279795.1 of Protopterus annectens. Lineage (NCBI taxonomy): Eukaryota > Metazoa > Chordata > Ceratodontiformes > Protopteridae > Protopterus > Protopterus annectens. The sequence goes on along the minus strand of NC_056732.1, from coordinate 1,259,416,404 downwards.
GCCCAGACTTAGCATCTCCTCAAGCGGTTTAACCTAAGCTTAGCCATAGGATTACCTTTTCCTGAATAATGATACAACAAAGTGCTGCTGCTGCTCCACGAGTGTTGTCTTACCTTGGACCCTGGTAATTACAGACCTATCAGGCTCACAAGTTTGATCTGCAAAGCTATGGAGTGTATCATAACAGATATCATCGATTTTGATATCAAAAATATGATTAGGCTAGATCCTCAACAGTCTAGTTTTGTCAAAGGGAGATCATGTCTATTAGATCTAATTAACTTCTTTGAGAGGGTTTCAGAGGCAATTGATAGTTGTCATGCTGTTCACAGGGCATATCTTGACCTAATCAAAGCATTTGACACCATATCCCATGCAGGAATTGTAAGTAAATCCTTTAAATATAGATCCTTATGTGGTAATATGTATTATAAACTGGCTAAAAAACAACTCACATATTTGGTACAGCAGGTGTCTCATCTGAAAGTATGAAGGTAACCAACAGAATTACCCTGGGTTCTGTATTAGCACCCCTCCTTTTTCGCATTTAGTTCTCTGATCTCCAAACTCAGAAACAAGATCACTAATCAGATGACTGCAGACTGGATATTATTCTTAAGACGTCCTCTGACTCCTGTACCCTTCAGAAGGAATTTAACTTAGCTAATATATGGGTAATACCAGGTGTATTGAAAAAGGCTTCAATTAAATGCAAAAAAAGTGTAGTATCATTTAATTTGGCAAGCAACCCCTTCCTTGACATGTAGTATTGACAATTTTCCACTGCTAAACAAAAATTTAGTTAGCGACCTGGATGTCCTGGTTAAAAGCTCCCCCTCCTTCAATCAACATGTGGTAACAGTAGTCAGAAAAGCCTTCTACTTAGCATATCTAATAAACAGGGGTATATCATCTAGATATAAAGATGTCATTGCCCCTCATATTCAGCTCTAATTACATCAACTATACAGTAAAATGTTCCCTTTGAGACATACCTCATTTGACATACCAGACAAAAAACAATTGGAAATTTTACTATGTTCCCACAAGATTGATGTTGTTATTATTTATGAAACATGGTTAAAGAACAATGGCTAGAAACCATTTCTGTCAAGGTATAAATGCTTTTACTGTAACAGATATTCTAATAAAAAAAATCAGATGGAGATGTTATGATAGGGATTAAAGATAGCTATGAGACCTATGATTATTACATGTTCAATGATAACACCAACACTACAGACTGTGTAACTGTGACAATAAAGACAACCCTGGAACATATAACAATTGTTGGAGTGTATAGACTACCAAAGTCAAGTGCAGATGACATAGAGGAATTCATACATTTCTTGCATGAAACACAGGAGGGAAGAATAATATTAGCTGGGGACTTAAATTTACCAGAAACAGACTGGAATAATATTGATTCTACAACATTAGTAAGGAAATTATTCACAGCGTATATTCAGGAACAACAATTGCTTCAGATTGTAAAAAAAAACTACCAGGGGACAGAACAAACTAGACATTGTTTGTGTTCCCAAATAAATTACTGTAACTTAAAGTCAAGTTTTACCAACACTGATGTGCAGTGATCATGGGGTTATAAAGGTTAATTTGTTGCTAGATAATGCTGCCAAACTGAAATCTAAGCCAATGCACAGAAAGTTAATTACAGATTATATGGAAGCAAAACAGTCACTATGTAAAACTAACTGGAGTGAGATGTTCAGTGGAAAAACTGCAGATGGAACATGGAAAGTTTTGAAAGAGAAATTGTTTGAGTGCAAAAAATCAAAAAAATGTTTAACATCAGGATCTAGGCATGCAACACCAGGTGGATATATTTCCATAAGAACAAGATACCTGATTAAGGTGAGAGACAAAAATATAAAAAATAGAAGAGAGGTCAAACTATCCCCAGGATTTACTAATCATCCGTGTAAGACTAGATTAGTCTTACACGGAAACGCCAGTCTAAGAGTATGATGGCAGCGCGCCATGCATATTAATGAGGGTGCGCTGCCTCAACTCTAAAGCTTACATGGAGCATGGATGAGTGTAGGGGGCATGTCGGACTGCTGAATAGTCCAAAAATCCACGTCCCTGCATTGACAAAACCCAAGAAATGTCGAGTTACATGAGCGAGTCCACTCACATGTGTACATTGTAACACTACACTCCCCAATATGTTAAACCTCATACAAATTTAAAAATTAAAAGAAATGTATTTATTTTATTTTTTTTGTTTTATTTCTGATATAGCTGTCCATATTTGTGCGTCTTTGCGGGGAATTGCCCATTGCTTAGCTACAGTTAGCAGCTCAGATACCGAAGAGGATAATAAGAAAAAATATGCAATTTAAGCAAAATGGTGATAGCCTAGTGGTTAAAGCCTTTCCACAAAGAAGAGGCATTCCCGGTTCCCCTGACATTTATCATGTATAAGTTTTGTAAAAAGCATTCAAATGTTATATGAAGTAGTGAACAAATTTTATATTTATATATATATATATATATATATATATATATATATATATATATATATATATAAAGGTGAAATGGTTATGAATTCTGAGGCATGAGTAACTTATTTTAAGCAATATAAAGCACTGCTAAGCACATTTTAGCAGTATTTAGCATATTTAAAACCAATTGCTCCTAGATGAGCAGCGCGTTAACAAGCACAATGTATTCACGTGTAGTTGTGCACCTTGCTAACCAGCACAAATACAACGTATGTGCACAGAGCTGTGCACCGTGCTAACTAGCACAACGTCGGGCAACGTCAAGCAATGTCGAGCAACGTTGGGCAACATCGGGCAAAGTTGAGCAAATTCTGCTAAACACGGCCACACCTCCTTTACTGTACCTTAACCATTCAGGTCTGGCCAGTAAGAAAATAAAAAGCAGTGATAGGGCTCAAACTCAGGATACTGTGCACTATAGTCACAGTACATAACCACTAAGCCATGACAGCATTTCATAACTATGCACTTTCAACAGACACATATCTATCAAAGGAATATTAAACATTGGTAACATCAGCTAAGCAGGTGTGCCTACAGCTGAGTTTTTTCAAAACTGGCCAGTCACAAATAAGTGTGGGAAATGAGGCATATTTAAGCTCCACAGGTGGGAATACTTGCCATAACTGGTTGTAGCTCCCTTCTGCAGTCAGCATGGCCGGTTTTGGAGAAGGCACTCGATTTCGAGTGCAACACTGGAGCATTGAGGAGACCAAAGTAATGGTTTGGCTCCTTGTCCACAATCATGAGGAAAGACTCCTGCAGGGCCAGTACCAGGGCACCCAATATAAAACGGAGGCCTGGAACAGTCTAGCTCGTGATCTCACCAGTGCCACTGGCATTCCTCAGACTGGTGAGCAGGTCAAGCACCATTACTCTGACCTGAAGCGACGTAAGGAGGATCAACTGGACCAGTGGATCCAGGAGTCCCATGCGATGCCTAATGCCCCAGTACTAAGTAGCCATTGTATTAAGTAGTTAAGAATTGCTATGCTTGTCTATACTATGGATAGGTATGTCTCAATATCACTGCATTTACTTCACAGCTGCAGGTGTCCGGGCTATGAATCAGCAAGCCCATGAAGATAGGTTGCAAAGGCTGTGTCATCAGGCAGGTTAGCAATTATTCTGCATGTACTGTTATATAAAATAAATGAGAGAGTCTTCAAAAAGAGTTTTAACCCAATAAATAGGGTGTAATAATCCTTTAATAAAAGTATAATTCCTGGACTGCGTCTGTGTCATTTTCTTTGATATGTTGTATTGTAGCATTTTACAAATAGTACTTTTGTATTAAGCAGTGTTAACCCACACTTGAGTAGGCCCATATAACGTGGATGAAGGGAGTGCCAGTAGCTTTTATGCATATTTACAGCCCTCAACTGTTGGTTCATGCCCAGCATGCACAGGTTAATCTGGCACATGAGTAGCTTGGTATTTTGTTCCCCAGAAATGTCAGTGTGCTGCCAGAAATGTAGGGAGCTGTTAACATATAACTGATACTTTCATCTGACCATATCTAGATAAGTATAGGAAAGTAGAGCTGTCAGTGTACCATCTTAGCAGTAGTGTGTGTGTGTGAGCAACTCTCAAAATATGTAGCAGTAACATCTGCATCTTGGACAGTTTGTATGTAAGATACAGCTCATGTATATAATGATCTAGCAAAATCCAATTGCACTATATAAGGACATTGGGTAGTGTAATAATACATGTAAGGAACATATAACTGCAGTTAATAGGAATGTAGTGAAAACTAGAAGGATATTTAAGCTGTTAATTGAGCTATCCTTTTCCACCCTACTGTATGTGCATAAAAAATGCAACTCCACACCTCAATCGGTATGTCAAATCTCAAAACATTTGTTGGGACATGTGTCCTATTGGTTTATAAATAATTGCATTTATTTCTATGCATGTGCCCTGTTAAAATACCACAGTATTGGTGGCCTGTTGCCATCAATTCAACCTGCATGCTGTTGTAATGTCCACTATTGTTCTATATATGCATGTGTTATGCTTGCTTTTCAACTGTTGAAAATCTGGTGTGTTGGGTTAATGGGAATACTTCTGCATGCTGTTATAATTAATTGGGAATGCTGTTGACTGTTACTAACCCATATCTTTATTAAACCCTCCAAAACATAGTTTGTATGGGAAAGCCTGTCCCAGCGGACCCACCTGTCCCACCTCAGCTGGCCATGGCACCTGGCACCAGCAGGTCCAGTGCACAGCCTGGGACCTCCTCCTCCGTTGGGCCTGTGCCACCTTCGGGTGAAAGCATTGCAGGGGATGGGGCTCGGCCCCCTCGTGCAAGCATGGGTGGAGGAGGGCCACCTATCACCCTTCGAACGGTCCGGGCTGTGGTGCATAGAGAGATTGAACGTTCTGTTACAGAACCTCTATGCCAGCTTGAGGCACGAGTGGCGCAACTCATGGGTCAGCCTGCCCCTCCTACACAGCCCCCAGCACAGCCAACCTCTGGGCTGTGAAGGTGCAGTGGTGACTGCCCATGGGTGGGGACCTCAGTCAAACTGTTTCCATCTGTGGGCTCATGGGCTTGCGCTTTCCAAACATCCCTCCCCATCAAAGGTGTTCACCCACCACATGTGTCATATACTGCCCCTGTATGTGTCTTGTTTGTCTTGTCTGTTTACCGCCCCAACCTATCTCCCCAAATATACCTACTTCCCCTACCCCACATTCCACTCTCACCTGAAAAAAAAAGGGCAATCTGCTCCCAAAAAAAAATTATGCCCCATACATAGCTGCCCATTTTGCACACATGTCCACTGGACACATAAAATGTAATTTAATTGGCATTACAACATACTTTGTTGTCCTCACCCCTCTCTCAGGGGTTGAAGGTTTCATATCTACTTCCAAATTTATTCCATATGCACAGCTGTTGCTGTTAAAGAAATGGGCAGCTATGAACCTTCCCTACACCTGTCCTGCACATCCTGAGCTACTTTCCATACTGTCTTTCCTTCTTTGTGCCCCTTTTTCACCACTTTCCTATCTCCCCATTTTTCTTTTCTTTCAAAGAAATGAGAGTGAGGGTTAGCGGGAGTAAGCACCATTAAGCAGTAGTTAGCGGGTTTGTGCGAGTGTGCACTTGTTTGCGCTTAGCTAAGCTGTGATAAGAGAAGCAGCCATTCTAGCAGGAAATAATGTTACACCATCACTTTACAACCCCACACAATATCACAGCAGGACAAACACTTACATATCTGTTTAGAGCAGGGGCCATACCTCCCAACTGTCCCTAATTTTCAGGGATGTCCCTGATTTTGACACAAATTTTAGCTCTGTCCCTCTGAATCCCTCCTAAAACTACTGACTTTGGCCAGAAAGGTGGTGAATTACACTTAATGAATAATGACAATAATTAAGAGTTAGACACTTCTTTTACTTCAGAAAAGGTATATTAATTCATATGCTCTGATTCTCTTAATGTTTCAACTTAATGGCACTAACATTTTAAAAGTGTTCCTGACTTTTTCCTTACTTTTCCCTGAGTCTGTTCAAATATGTACCTGAGTGTTTGAGAGGTCTGGCAGAGGCAGAAACACAGAGGCATATCAGCCTTTCTGCTGTTACACACTGTGCAAATAGCTTTGGAAGGAGTTTTGGAAGCATACCCTTATGTAGGAATACAACACTGAAATACAAATGGATGTAGCCATGTACTGGTAGCAACCAACTGTAACAATACCATTGCTCTATTGCTGAAAAGACCTGTGTGGTGCACAGACAAAAAATAACAGGCTATTCTCTGGCTACCATGTGGATAGGTCCACAGTTGGGAGTTACGCAGACAGATTACTTGCCTTGATAAACTAACATGTACACAGCAACCCTGTAAGTCCAGCAAGATAAAATCCACACATTAATACTTATGCTCTCTGTACTTCTGCACCCCTACCCAAATGTAGAATATACCTGTGTGTGCAGGGTCTACTAAGGATGTAGGTAAGCATACTCACAGTACTGAAATGTGTCCAGTTTTATGAGCAGCTTGTGCTAATGTCAACACTAAAAAAGCACAAACTGTTTAGAACTGAGTAAATGAATATTCACAGTATAGCAGTTCACAAACAGTTCTAGTGCCAAAGGAATACATCTCAATAACTAGCTTTGTATGGCAGTTAATTGTAAAATTTGAAAAGAAAGTACATCTTTCCATGTATCTTGGGGTAGCATTTTGAGGGGTGAGTACATTTCTACACTGACAAGTGGGTACTGGAAGCAGCAACATTAGGTCTGAGTACAAAATGTAAATCTCTGGCTACACCCCTGGCTTCTGATATAAGAACTATACCAACCTTCTGTCTTAAACAATGATGTCCACAGCAAACAAGGATGATCGCCATCTTGGAAAGCTGAAAGGCCCACACCTACCTGAGTTAGCAATTTATAGTACTGGGTTGCTATGACAGTGATTACTGCAATTACTACACAGCAGGCTGCATGCAATTAGCAAGTGGTGGCCACTAATTGGTGCAGAGGCCATCACATGCTCATGTGCAAATACCTACAAAAGCAGTCTGCAATCTCTGCCAACAAACTCAATCACTCTATTGCAGAGACTGACAGAGAGAGAGAGAGACAGAGAGACAGAGAGACAGAGAGAGAGAGAGAGAGACAGAGAAAAGGAAAAAGAAAAAGAAATATTACCAAATCATACAAAGGAAAGGTATGTGACACATATGTATTTACTGGCATGTAGTAGATGTTATTGAAGAATAGTCTACATAATGTGAACCATTCATATGTGGCAGCAGTACTTATTTATGCATAGCTGTTCTGCATAACTACTGTTATGGACAATACAGTGTGTACCTGTGGGCAGTGGGACATACCTGTGAAATGTGTAGCTCAGCATTAAATGTCAAAGATCTGATCCATGTTATCTGTGTTCTGTACAGTAGTGTGACCAATGGCTGTTGGGGGGATTAGCGCAGACATTATATAAACATGGGTGTGACAGAACAAGACATGGATGATAGTCATATTAAAGTGTAGCTTAGCATTGGAAACTGCTGTAGCAGTCTAGTATGCTTATCTAGCATTTGTAGCTATATATACCCCCTAATGTTAGTGTGTGTTCATATGTGACACCTGTTTGTGTTGCAGCAGGGCACAACAGTTCAGCTGTGAGGTCCAGGGATTTACAACAGTGTGGACCTTGTGTGTGTATGCCACACACATACGGAGAAATATATATGTGTCATATATATTCACATCTGTATATGTGCATAGAGCAAGGGACATATTGCAACTGTTTGTGAAGGGTGGGGATATATATGTTGGTGAAGGTTAATATGCGCATATTTGTATGTAGGTTTTAGTGTGTGACAAACAAGACAGCATACAGTGCCGGTATATGACATGTGGTGGTTAAACACTGTGGGTGGTTTGTTCAGTTTGCAATGTTGAAGCCAGTGAGGCCTGCTAAAGCTACCTGGGCTGTGAACACCTTCAATGCATTTATCCCAAGACTGTGCAATTTTATTACATTACTGTACACCTCACATCCTTTGTATAATTGATATTCTCACCATGAAATGTGAAATGTATATGTGCCTACATATATATGTATATGTATACCAATGGATGTATATATATATATATATATATATATATATATATATATATATATATATATATATATATATATATAGTTATATATACTCATACACACCTACTTCTACTTGTTGCAATACATTCTCTGTACTGTTAACTGACTGTGATGGTCAATGTGTTTGTGAATATGTCAAAGATATGTATCTGTGGGATAGCTTAGTGGGAAACTGTTTATGTCATGGTATTATGGGTCCTTGCTTTGATCCTAGCAAAGGCTGTGTATTCTGTTGCTAGGCAGAAAAAAAGCTATTGCAAACAGTGTGATTAAGTCCCTTGGTTTTAACTAGGGTGTGTCATTAGAGGCTAAAGCACTACATCTATGATTATTGATTGGTACTGATGTTGAATCCAAATCCTGTGTGTACTGTAGTACTACTTGAAGCTCTGGGCCTGCACAGCAAAGTATGGTGTATGTCCAGATTGCTTGCATCCACTGTTTTGTGTGGTCCCTGTATCCATCACAGATTACATTTCTCAAGATTAAGGTTGTGTAAGCACTGACACACAGTACGGTATAGTACACACTGAAAGCTTATCTGGGTTGTCATACCTTTGTGTCCTGTAATTATGTCTGACGTGTGTGTGGGTATGTCTGTAACATGTCCTTTGACATATGTGTGGTAAAACATATAACTGCATATCTAGCAACATTCATAGTGTACTACAGCAGTATGCGACCTATATTCCCAATTGTGCACATATTTTGGACACGGGTTTGCCATTAACAAGTTGTGTGGTATAATAATAATACATTTACTGGACCTTACACTCATTGTGATGGATGATATATTTCTTTACACATCAGCTTGATTTATATCTGCTGTGGCTAGGTGGTGCATCGTGTTGCATGCAGTGTGCCAGGTACTCTTGTATAGTCTTATATAGTGATTTTATTTTGTTGCTGTGCAGAACAGGGTTCATTAGATTGTGGGTGAGCCAGGCACTTCCAAGCAGTTGTGGAGTGAGCAGTAATAAGTGGCAGTTAAAGTGTTTCACTCTTGGTTAGCTAATAGGTTGCTATATATGGCAGTTCAGTGATATCTGTACTGTATAATGTTAAATGTGCCATATGACTTTTTCAGACATATTTTTGTATTTATGTCTTCCATGGATCATGGCACATCACAGGAACCCCACTTACAGTAGTGCTGAAGATGACATAATTACTACCAGTATGATTCAGCACTAAAGTCTCATGTTCTCACGAACCAGCCAGGACCAGCAGGAGCATACTGCAATGTGGCAAGATGTCCACAGGGTAAATGAAGTAGGCCTGCATAACCGGACATATGAGCAGGTACGCCACCACTGCAGTGATCTTCTCAGACATGTCCGTCAGCATTATGCTGATGTGCAGAGACAACAGCTTGCAACAGGAGGTGGTGTTAATATCCTCCCCCCCACCAGAGTGGAGGAGCTGCTCCTGAGCCTGGTGGCCCCTGCCCAACAACAACAGCAGCAGACATACACCATGATGGATGTTGGAGCCACCCAGCAAGCACACATGGAGCATGCAGGTAATATAGCATATCTGTAGACTACTGTTATCTGTATTGGTAGATCATGCATATGTGAGATGTGGAGTGTGTCGTTAAAAGATGCGAAGCCTGTTGTTGGGCAATACTGATAATTTGGAACATAATCTGTAGCCATGTGAATGTAAACTGTTGTTGTATTGTAAGATTGAATCACACAGTAGCAATGCCACAGTTGTGGCCACTGACAAACTGTCTCATCTCTATGTAGGTCCCTCTGGGGTGACATCAAGGCAGCGGACAGATGCTGGTGAGTGTATTCTACAATTATTATTGTAAATAAAAAGTGCATGTCATAGTTAAGGTGTAGGCCATGTACACATGTAACACACCTACCGATAATGCATGCTGTGCATGTTTGGTGTAAGACCACGCACATCTCACTAATGTGATTAGCTGCCTCAAACACATGCAATACCCAGACCATCTCAAACAAATGTGGCTAGACTGTAGTGACCATTGGATAGGCACAGTTGATACTCAGCATGCACATAACATGCACTTCTGTGTCATACACACAGCATTTTAACATGCTACACATAAAGGATTCCCAAACCCTCTGTAAAGACACACTCCAGTATCCAAATCTCATCCACACATTACACATAATATACCTGAGGGGTAAAGGCCTATCATGGGGCATTTAAACACTCTGTAACACACTACACATTTCTGTCAGGGAATGCTCCTTATTGGCCTCCTTACAAACTCATGTAACAACTGTTTGCGAAATGGTGAATGTAGCCAAGGTAGTACAGTTCTGTTACAGCATGAGTAGTGCTGGTTTGGGAAACATTTGTAGCCTTGAGTGACCACATGATGCTTCATGATTATGGCCTATGGTACCCCACCCAGTTATTGTAACCACAGTACTACACATAGCTTTCATTGCTATACACCTTGCTATACACCTTAATGTTGTGTGTGTGCACACATATGCACCTCTAAACAATATGCATACCAATCACCATTTGCACAACTCACACATATATGTATTGTGATGCTATTGAGTTTTTAATACCTACACAGCAATGTTGTGTCCATGTATGCATTGTGTTCCAGGGGGAGCCCCATCACCTAATAACAAAACACATGCATCAAAGCCATGTATACTGTTAGTAACAAGGACTGTCTACACTTGCACTGCATGCTGTTGAGCAACACATGTCCCACCATCACCTGCTATTGTGTATGTTCTGAGATTGCTGGTGTTGTGTGTGTCTGCTTTAGGAAGGAGTGTATTTTTGTGTGTGTGTGCATGTGCGCATGTGGTCTGACATCATGTTCAGGTCTTAAAGTGTGATTCCTGTTTTCCTCTCAAAGGTGCCGAGGTAGGGCTGGTTCAGTACAGCAGGGAACCTGATGTCACTGAGACAGACAGTGATCATGAGGATAGGTGTGTTGAGGCACAGGTAGGTTTATCAGGGTCTGTTGTTGGGCCACCAATTGACAGTACACAAGTCTCCACCCCATCCATGCACACAGTCATACTGCCTGTACATCCATCATCACCATTGCCCTTAGCTGAGGGACAATGTATGGCTGGCACTGGCCAGTACAGTGTGGTATCTATGGCACATGTATCAGGGCACAGCAGCCATAGCCAGATGTCTGGAATGGTACAACATAGACAGATGCCCAGGGGTTCTCGTCAGAGCACTGCTGGTCATTATGCCCCTGGCAGACGTGCCACACCTCTTTCTACCACATGCATGTTCCAGGCTGTCATGGAGGCACAGACATGAATGGAGCGGTACACCAGACAGGCACTAAGGGCACAGAGGGCTCATAACACCTCTGTAAATGACAGTATCCATGACCTAGCAGGTGCCATACGTAATCACACTGAGGTCATTGATAGACGTTGGGGTGAGACACTGGATGTCCTCCACAATGTCATGTCCATATGTCAGGACAGTGCGGGATGGTTGAGACATTGATGTGGACGTATGCCAGCAACATCAGCAGCTGGAGGTCACCGTGGATGTCCAGCAAGTCCAGCCGCTCCCGTAGTGCCAGTACCAGCCCCAGCAATGTTAGGGAGGCTGCCCATAGACCATCCTATAAGACCAAATGCACGTGGCTCTGGCCAGTCCCAGCAGGGATCTGGATCCAGTGGATATATGTCAACCTCTTCGGATAGTACCCAGTCTGGATTAGTACCTGATACTGTCTGTAGCACTCCTGCCAAGCACAGGTTCCATATCCATGGCCAGAGATGGTGATCTGTAAGGCCTACCAGGTACAGTCTGTAGCTGTCTCACAAATCCCCGTATATGGCAGCCACATGGTGGAACTGTGTGCATGCAGACACATGCACATAAACCAGAAACCTAGGGCAAACACATACCAGCATACATTACATCAACATTGGCCCGTAACAGTAGTCATGGCCCTCACACACACACACTCACACACATGTCAATTGTATGGCTCAGTGTAGCCCTCTGGAAAACCAACAACACACCCTGTGCATATGATGGAACCTGTGCCACCTCCTGTCATCTGTAACATTGATGCAGGAACAGGCTAACATGGTGCTGATGCACAGGGTGACTTTAATAAAGTATAGCAATGGTTGAATGTGTAGCATGTTGTCAGCAGTAAAGTGCAATGATATCCTTGAAGGTGTAGCTGAGCAGACATGATGCATTAAAGCTGTAATTAGCAATGTTGTATTGTTTCCACCAGTGTTTATTCCAATTGTGTTTTGTTTGCCCATGTGCCACTTGGCTGATGTGTGTAGTTGTGTCAGCATGTGTTATACAGTGGAGAGTAAGTGTGGGGTGTGTGTAGCACAGGTCTGCAGGTGTATATTTGTGAACATGGTGGAGGTACACTGTCTGCATGTACGTGCATATTGGACACATGGGCAGGGTGACATGCCCTGTATTGGCCAGTGTTAACACTCCATACTTTCTATTGGTGGCCAGTATGCATTGTACTGCAAACATCTTGGAACTTGAGTACACATGTGTGTATGACACGGGTTGACACTGTGCTGTGGGTGATGCTTTTGTTGCTATCTGTCATTGGTTTGCATTACTGAGATTAACACTGTCCCAGCTGCATAATCCTTTATTAATGCACACTGTTCACCTACAGGGTTGCATGCACCATGCTATCACAAACACAGGAAATTCTCACTTATATAGTAAAAGTGCATTAGTCTCATGGACCCCTGCCATAAACTAAATATATAATAGAAGGTGTGAAGTTGTACCAAAAGAGTTACATACCAAGAAGGGATAGCCTCTCTGTTCAGTATCATTGGGAAATACAATGCCTCAATAAACATACAAGGCAAGCTTCAAAATACAAAATAGCAAGGATTCCAAAGACAACACTAATGCTTTCTTCAGTGTTGTTCATAATCTACAGGGGAAATCTCAGATCGGGTCATAGTTAATGTAAATGGTCACAAAGTACACTTATCTGACTGACATTACTAATTCCTTGTCAGAGAGTTTGAGTGCAGATTTCACCACCCTATCATTACACAAGGGCCACATTTCCAGACCTGAAGAATGTAAAACCTGATGATTCACAGACACTCTAGCTAAAACATCTCTTTAACAAAGTACACACCACAGTGGCAATGGTACTGGACAGTGTCCCTGGCTGTGTCATACACAAGCTGACATATGAAGTCACCACTCACCTAAACATTCTGTCCAGATGCAGCCTGGAATGACACACGGTAATGGTGTTCACAGTTCACAAGGATTGAGCTACAATGTCTTCTTCTTCTTCTCCTTTCGGATGCTCCCATTAGGGGTTGCCACAGTACATCATTTCTTCCTGGCCTCTGCATCTTGCGCTATCACACCATCCACCTGCATGTCCTCTCTCACCACAGTCATAAACCTCATCTTAGGCACTCCTCTTTTCCTGTTACCTGGCGGCTTCATCCTTAGCATCTATTTCACAATATACTCTGCATCCCTCCTAAGCACATGTACAAACCAACTTAATCCTGCCTATCTGGCATGGTCTACTAACCTTCAAACCTGGCCTGACCCTCTAATATACTTATTCTTAAACCTGTCCACCCTCGTCACACCCAGTGCAAATGTTAACATAAATTGATTAAGGGTAGAACTACAACAGGTCCTAGAAACTCTCACCCTATAAGCCAGACCAATGTTATCTGGAAGGCTATGGAGCACAGCATTATGGAACTCATTAACAGAGACATTATGAACCTGCAAACACTGCACCATACCCACTTAGGTTCTCTAAAGACCAGATCATGGCTCCTACACCTAGTAGACTTCAAGCCAGTCAACAAGGCTATAGGTGAGGTAGGGTAGGTCAACACAGCCAAGCTATAGCTCACCAGCAATTCATACCCATCCCACATACTGGTATTATACATAACCTCAACAGACTGACCATAAACGATTGTTAGATGACGGCTTGACAACTGACGCACAGATGTAGGACACACAGTAACATTTGCAGCCTCCATGTACTAATCTATGCCAGTAACAAGTGGTATTCACCTGCACTCAGTCCTGGGACCACTCCTGTTTGGCATATAGCTTTCTTAGGTACAAGCAAACACAGTAGGGATATGTCTGCCCATACTGTGGGCTATACTTTATTCTCCAGATGACACACACACATCCTCCAAAAGAGTATCATAAGACAGATACCTGGTGTCAAACTCATGCTGTAAAGCTATAAGCCTAAGAAAGCATAGTTATCCACGTTTAGAAAACAAAGTATCTCCAGAGTAGCACAAGGTAGTAGCCCCCAAAATGTGGAACAGGTACTAATGTATACATAGAGCCATGTGTTAAGTCATTTCTCCTTTGATGATCACATTACCAAAGGGTTTTGGAAATCCCTCTGTGGAGCACATAAGCAATAAAGGGTTTGCATGCAGATCCACAGAGGTTGTTGCACACCTATAATGATTAGTCATCTTTGCCAGACTTTGTTTGCTTTGGAACAGGTTTCAAATATACCTCGAGCATAAACCCTCACTCACATTCTTCAATAGAAACTGTGGTGAGTGGATGTGAAATGGAAGATGTAGCCCAGGGATCACTGCAGTGGCTAAGCTTGTCACAAGCATACAGAAGTGACCTAAGGTCTGGAAAGTGCCAGCACGCTCTGGCAAAGATAACACATGCGTTCATGGAGAAAGCAGAGTACCCACCTATGAAATATTTGAGGTCACATGTATGTATATGGATTTGCCCCACAGCTACCTTACATGTGTAATGTACATACAGTTGTCATTGTGATATGTCCTACACTAGAAAAATCAAAACCCACATTGGCTAACAGTGTCACACACCTGGAGCACAGACACACACACAGTCAGCAAGTGTGAGATGCAAACCCTCTCCTAACTACATTATGATAATGCAGCAGCATGCATTTGCACAACGCGCTATACACATTACTGAGATTTCACTTTTCCGCAGGTATATTTGTAGGTTGGTGACATCATCAGACTTGACAAAGATGAGCATACCACTTTTAAGGGGTGTGAGTAGTCTCCAA
The DNA here is from genome assembly GCF_019279795.1 of Protopterus annectens. NCBI lineage: Eukaryota > Metazoa > Chordata > Ceratodontiformes > Protopteridae > Protopterus > Protopterus annectens. The sequence continues at coordinate 1,259,401,175 of NC_056732.1, read as the reverse complement.
AAATGTTGCTCTTTTCCAGGGAGACACACACAGTAGGCAAGTGCAGGATTCAAATCACTACCTAACTACATTACAATACTACAGCAGTACGCATTTACACAACATGCTATACACATTACTGGGATTTTACCTTTCCACAGGTATATCTGTAGGATAGTGACATCATCAGACTTGACAAAGATGAGTATACCACTTTTAAGGTGTGTGAGTAGTCTCCAAAAAGGTTGCTCTTCCCCAGGGAGCACACACACTCACACAGTTGGCAAGTGCAGGATTTAAACCCCTACTTAATTATATTATGATATTACAGCAGTACACATTTACATGACACGCTATACACATTACTGGCATTTCACCTTTCCACAGCTATATTTGTAGGTTAGTGACATCATCAGACCTGACAAAGATGAGTATACCACTTTTAAGGGGTGTGAGTAGTCTCCAAAAAGACTACTTCTTCCCAGTGAGACACAGAGACAGATGGCAAGTGCAGGATTCAAATCCCTACCTAACTTCATTATGATACTACAGCAGCACACATTTACACAACACGCTATACACATTACTGAGATTTCACCTTTCCACAGGTATATTTGTAGGATGGTGACATCATCAGACTTGACAAAGATGAGTATACCACTTGTAAGGTGTGTGAGTAGTCTCCAAAAAGGTTGCTCCTCCTTAGGGATAGACAGACACACACACACACACACACACACACACACACACACACACACACACACACACACACACACACACACACATTTGGCAAGTGCGGTGTTCTTAATCCAAACTAAGTACTTCTTTACACTTCAGCAAGCAATATGGAGTTACAGGGTGCAATGCAGACATTACTTGCTGACAGTCTGCACAAAGTTTTTTTTCACATTTGCTAACCTCAGCAGGCTTATCATACTAGGTGTATTGTGAGTGTATTGTATGCATAGGCCATGACCATATCATATATGGGTTGATGCACCACATGTTGGCACACACAGGGTCAAACCCTGAGTAGCATCTTAGCTTCACCTACATGATACTGCAATATAACAGAAAGATGATAAACTTTAACAACTGACTGAACTTCTGGTGTCATTCAAAGGGGATCCAGTCTCTGTCTGCTTGTGATGACATGATAGACAAGCCTTGTTGCTTCGCTACAGATGGTTTGCATCTGTCGCCCCTATGCTTCTGAATTCTGGCCAAAGCTCTTGCTGTCCCCATATTACCTTTTTTAGGCAAGGCTCAAAGTTTCATAGGTTCATAGGTAGGTACTAGGCTACCGGCCCTGGGGCCTATACAAGCCCAGCCAAAAGGGAACCCTGGCTTTTGCCATACAAGAAATTTATTTTCCTGTGCCACTGTTGAGCAGAGACACAGAAGTGATCCCCAGGGTGAATTTCCTATTTCCCATCCAATCATCAAGATTTTTCTTGAAATGTGCTAATGAGGAGCTTTGTTTGATATAGATAGGTAGTTTATTCTGGAGTATGTGAAGTCTCTGGGACTGGAATCTATCCCTCCGGCATCTTCTTTTTATTGTGGTGACAAGGTTTAGGCCCCTAGAGCGTGTAGGTTCATAAGTTCATAGGTAGGTACTAGGCTATCTGCCCAAGGGCATTTATAAGCCTAGCCAGAATGTGTTGGCTTTTGCCTCCCTTTTAAATTAATTTCCTGGGCATCTGTCTAGCAAGGCCACTGAAGTGATCCCAGGGGTAAAGTTACAATTTCCCATCCACTCATCAAGATTCGTCTTGAAGAGAGTCTGCGAGGGGCTCTGCCTAACATCAACTGGGATTCTGTTCCAGAGCGAGGGAAGTCTCTGGGACAGGAATCTATCCCTCAAGCATGTCCTGTTTATTGCTTTGCTGAGGTTTAATTCACTGGAGTGTGTGGCTCTAAGAGATTTGTTTTTCTTGAGGTGGAGCATGTCCATTAATTCCGGGTTGGGCGTGGCCTTATACATCAGGCATAGATCACCTCTGAACAGGCAGTAAGCAACCAAGTAGAGCTGGAGTTTCTTTAGTCAAGCTGCATAGGGCATCTCTTTGAGGCCCATGATCCTCTTGGTGAGGTACTTCTGTGGTCTTACCAGCTGTTGCATGTGCCAATTAAGGTACATACCAAATGGGGCATTGTACTCTATTATGGGCCTAATGAGTGATGAGTAGAGGGGCACAATGACCTCTCTTGATCTAGAGGCGAACCCTTTTGTGATTAGGTGGGCTACATAGAAGGAATATGTAACCACTTTGGCAATGTGATTATCAAAGGAGAGGTTACTATCTACCTGGGTCCCCAGGTCCCTAATTACATTTTCCGTACCTGGTGGATTACCACCTATGTGGTAATTCATGAGCACTTTGTTTTTTCCAAAGGGGATGACTATGCATTTTTTGGTATTCAGCTTGAGGCCATGATTTTGACACCAGGTATCTGTCTCTGTAAGACCCTTCTGGAGGATGTCTGTGTCAGCCAAAGAGTCGATTATGGCCCCCAGTTTGCAGTCATCTGCGAACTTGGTCAGCCATAGTCCTCCCATGCTTGCCTGTACCTCAGAGAAGTATATACTGAACAGGAGGGTCCCAGGACCAAGACCTGTGTGATGCCACTTGTGACTGGTTTAGAATCGGACATGGCACCCGCAACTCTGACCATGTGTGTTCTATCCGTGAGCCAGTTGGCCTCCCATCTCGTGACATAGGGGTTAATGTTCAAGCTGGTAAGCTTGTCTATGATGCCAGAGTGGGGAATGGTGTCAAAGGCCTTAGTGAGGTCCAGGTAGGCTGAGTGGACTACCTTCCCTTCATCTATGGCCTTGGTAACTGTTTCAAAGAAGTCAACTAGGTTTAGAAGGCAGGATCTGCCTTTAACAAAGCCGAATTGGGTAGGGTCCAGTGTCTGGAGCTTCCCAATGTCTCTGTTTATGAGTTCCATGATAATTCGCTCCATAGCTTTGCAGACCAGGCTGGTCAGGCTTATAGGCGATAGTTCTCAGGTTCTGTTGTGGCACCACCTTTGTGGAGCAGGATGACTGTTGCTGTACACCATTCTTTGGGTACATAGCCTGTGGTAAGGCTGAGTCTGAACAGTGAATTTAGGTGAGGGTTTAGTTCCTTTTGGAGCTCGTGTAAGATGCAGCCTGGGACACCATCCAGTCCCATTGATGCTGTGTTCTTAGCTTTGGAGAGGGCTGTTTTTACCTGCATGTCCATGATGTCTGGGGCTCTGCATTTTTCTGGGATGGACACAGGACATTTTGGGGGTGAGGGGGGCTGAAGTTTGCACTAAACTTGTCCGCCAGGATGTTGGCAATGTCAGTTGATTCAGTGTATTTTTTGCCATTTTGCAGTAGCTCAAAGCATATCTGAGAGTTGCCACCTAAATGTTTGATATAGCTAAAGAAGGCTTTGTGGTTATCTTTAGATTCCTTGGCAATTTTTCTTTAGAAACTGGCCTTTGATGATTTTATGAGCGATCGTAGTTTCTTGCTAATAATGATCAGTGATGCCTTTTTGGAATTTTGCTCTATCATGTAGTAGTTTCCTCCTTCAGTTGTATAGCTTATTTATGGCCAAGGATCACCAGATGGGTTTCCTCTGTTTGGAGGAGTGAGCCTTGGTTTTACTTGGGATGGCTCGATCCATGCATCCCTGTAGATGCTCATATAATGCACTTGTAAAGGATTCTGTGGATTGGATAGCATTATCCTGTAGCAAGGGGGGCTTTGAAACTTTCCACTTCGGTCTTGAGAAGTGTGAAGTTTGCTTTTGAAAAAGTTTTTTACAGTGGTTTCCTTGACTGGGGGTGGGGTCGGGATGTGGATGTCCAGTGTGATTACTTTATGATCTGATCTTACCAGTGAGGGGTTTACCTCTGGTGTGGAATGCTGATCCCCCATGTTGGTGATGATCAAGTCCAGTATGTTGTCACCTCTAGTGGGCATGGTGACCAGCTGTTCCAGGGCGTTTGAGTTTATAAACTCTAGGAATCATTGGGCAAAGGAGTTTGTACTTGAGTAATTCTCCCAGTCAGTGTTTGGGTAGTTGAAATCTCCTAATATCATGGTGTTTGGTAGGACCTTTATATTTTCCAGTGTTCTCAGGAATGCTGAGTGAGGGTCCTGAGACAAGGTAGGTGATCTGTAGCAGGCTACAATCTGATAAGTAGTTTTGCCCACTGTTAGTTGCACTTGGATGGTCTCCGAGGCCTCGTGCTGTGCCACTAACCTGGAGGTGTGGGTATCCTTTATAAAAATGGATACACCCCCTCCTTTTGTATTTCGGTTCGGGTTTTGAGGCCGAAGCTTGGAGAGAGTGGGATTTCTTTAAGTGGAGCATGTCCAACAGCTCTGTGTCTGACATAGCTTTGTATGTTAGGCAGAGATCACCTCTGAGTAGGCGATATGCGACAGAGTAAAGCTGGAGTGTTTTGAGACGGTCTGTGTAGGGCATGTATTTGAGGCCACTAATCCTCTTTGTGAGGTATTTCTGTAGGCTTTCCAGTTGTTGTAGATGTCTTGTGAGGTACATACCAAAAGGGGCGTTGTACTCTATAATGGACCTAATGAGTGATGAGTAGAGGGGAACAATGACCTCTTTTTTTCTGCATGAGAAACCTTTTGTGATGAGGTGTGCCACGTCAAAGGATTTCTTGACAACTGTGGTGATGTGATTATCAAAGGAGAGTCTACTGACCACCTGTGTCCCAAGGTATCTTATCACACTTTCAGTGTTAAGTATACTACCACCTATGTTGTAGTTTATGGGTACAGAGTTTTTACCAAAGGGGATGACAATACACTTTTTGGCATTGAGCTTGAGGCCATGGCTTTGACACCAGGCATCTGTCTCGGTGAGGCCCTTTTCTAGGATGTCCACATCGTTATTAGTTTCAATTATGTCTCCTAGTTTGCAGTCATCTGAGAACTTCATTAGACAAAGACCTTCTGTGTTAGCCTGTACTTCAGGGAAGTAGATACCAAACAGGACAGGACACAGGACTGAACCCTGTGGTACTCCACTTGTCACTGGTATGAAGTCGGACTTGGAGTCTGCTACTTTCACAGTGTGGGTTCTGTCAGTGAGCCAGTTGGCAACCCATCTTGTGACATAGGGATTTATACCTAGTTTAGTGAGTTTATCTATAATTCCAGAGTGGGGGATGGTGTCAAAAGCCTTGGCAAGATCTAGATAGGCTGTGTGAACCACCTTACCCTTGTCTACGGCTTTGGTGACTGCTTCAAAGAAGTCTATCAGGTTTAGGAGACATGATCTGCCTTTTACAAACCCAAAATGATTGTGGTCCAGATTGCCAATGTCTTTGTTTATAAGTTCCATGATGATACGTTCCATGGCCTTGCAGACCAGGCTCATCAGGCTAATGGGGCGCTAGTTCCCGGGGTCCGTGGTGGCTCCCCCTTTGTGTAGTGGGATAACCGTCGCTGTGCACCATTCAGCAGGCACAAAGCCTGAGGTGAGGCTATGATTGAACATGGTACTTAGGTGTGGTGCCAGTTCGTTCTGTAGTTTGTGTAGAACGCAGCCTGGGATGTTATCTGGTCCCATGGATGCTGTGTTCCTGGCTTTGGAGAGTGGTTTTCACCTATGCAGCCATGATGACAGCAACTTTGCATTCTTCCGGTATAGAGATGGGCTCTTTCATGGGTGAGAGGGGGGTAAAGTTAGCACTGATCCTATCTGCCAGGATGTTGGCAATATCAGTTGGGTTTGTATATTTAGTGCCATTGTGCTGTAACTCAGAGCAGATCTGAGTGTTGCCATTCTGATTCTTGACATAGCTATAGAATGTTTTGTGGTTGTCTTTAGAATCAGTGGCAATTTTGTTTTCGTAACTAGCTTTGGAGGATTTTATCAGGGATCGCAGCTTCTTACTGAGGCTGACCAGGGAGTTCCTCCACTCATAGGTTTTACCCTCTTTTGCAACAGTTTCTTCCTTCTGTTGTGCAGTTTGTTTATGGCAGGGGACCACCAGATTGGCTTCCTTTTCTTGGAGGATAGCATCTTGGTTCTGTTTGGGATAGCACGATCCATGCACTCATGTAAGTGCTTATAAAGTGCAATTGTGTAGGATTCAGTAGTTGTAACTATATTGTCCATCTGCATGGGTGTCCTGAAGTTCACCACTTCTGTCTTAAGAATCATGAAGTTGTCTTTGGAGATATTTTTTAACATGGTTTCCTTAATGGGGGATGGGGGCAGAATGTGGATATGTAGGGTAATTAGCTTATGGTCAGATCCGACCAATGAGGTGTTGACTTCAGGTGTGGAACACTGGTCACTCAGGACAAACCAAACCCTGTAATCAACACAAATAACTACAAAGTGAGCTAAATGCTACTCATTGCCAGAAGTCTCAGCCTCCAGATGCACACACTCGAGGCACTTCTCAGCATGGAGAATACTGATATCTGTGCAGTAACAGAAACCTAGTTCAAGGCTCCAGAGAGCACATCAGCACTTACAGGATACTACTCACTCCATACCTTCCAGCATTAGAACCTGGATCATAGCACATAGGGTGGGGATGTATCCATATTCATCAAGGATACTTACACCTCTCTCTACATGCTCTTTACAGGATATGTACCCATAGAATGTTGCACAGCAATGTTCTTCCCACTCCACAGGGGTGGGGCCACAAAAGACCCTTGGCATTTATGCTCTATGAACCTGACGAGTCTGATCTGCAAGGCAATGGAGCCAATCATAATGGAAGTCAACAATAAAGACATTGGGAACCTTCACATAGTTAAGCACACCCAGTTTGGCTTCGTCAAATACAGATCACGCCTCCTGAACTTTGTGGATTTCTTTGAGACAGTTACCCAGGCTACAGATGATTGAAATTATCTCCACACAGCCTACCTATACCTCGCTAAGGCCTTTGACACCATTCCCCAGTCAGGTATCATAGATGAACTCACCAACCTGGGCATGAATCCATACATCACAAGATGGATTGCAAACTGGCTAACAGATAGATCCCACAAATTAAGAGTTGCTGGCTACTTGTCAGACTCCACACTGGTAACAACTGGTGTCCCCCAGGGTTCAGTCCTGGGGTCCCTCCTGTTTGGTATAGACTTCTCAAAAGTACATGCCAACACAGGAGGGTTGTGGTTGACTAAGTTTGCTAGGAACTGTAAAGTGTTTGCCATAACAGATTCCCCGGATGACACAAATATTCTCCAGAAGGGACTCAGACTGATGTGTGGTGTCAGAATCATGGCCTCAAGCTCAATGTGGAAGAATGCATAGTAATCCCCTTTGGTGAAAACAACGTACCCACAAACTACCACATAGGTGTTACCCCCTAAAAACTGACAAGGTAATAAGGGATCTGGGGACACAAGTAGACAGTCATCTTTCCTTTGACAACCATGTTGCCAAAGTGATTGGGAAATCCTATGTGGCCCACCTAATCAACAAAGGGTTTGCATCAGGATCAGAAGAGGTAGTGGTGGCCCTCTACTCTTAAGTCATCAGACCTATCATTGAGTACAATGCACCATTTTGGATGTACTCAACTAAGCATATGCAGCAGCTGTAAAGACCACAGAGGTACCTCACCAAGAGGATTACTTGCCTCAAACAATTGTGTTATGCAACACAACTGGTAAAACTAAATATGTTTTCCGTTGCATACCACCTACCCAGAGGCACACTCTGCCTAACATACAGAGTCATGTCCAACACATAACTGTTGAACATGCTCCATCTACGGATAACAAAATTGAGTTGCACTACAAACTCCAGGGATATGAACCTCATCACAACAATGAATACAACATGCTGGTGGGATAGAGTACCATCCCGGACACTTGCCTTACTGTGGAACAGAGTCCCAATGTACATCAGACAGAGCCCCTCGCTGACATTCTTCAATAGGAACCTTGATGAGTGGATGGGAAAAAGACAATTCACGCCAGGCATCACATCAGCAGCCCCACTTGAAAGGGGCTTAGGGTACTAACTATTAGAACTAGGGCTTGGTAGATTACCCAATGGCGTGGTGAAAGCTGCACAACTTGCCTAGGCTAATATATGCCTTCGTGAAGATAGTCTACTACATACCTATGATGTTGCGCTGGTTAGCGAGGTGCGCAGCTATGTGCAATTGTATTTAAATATGTTCAATACTGGTAAAATTTACTTAGCAGTGCTTTATATTGCTTCAAATAGGGACTCATGCCTCAGGTGGTGCTGCAGGGCTGTCTATGTCAGATGCACATATTTACACTCCCTATACATGTTTGAAAACGGGTAGTGTCATGTTAGGCATCCCTTTTACTGTATGTGCGAGTCAGACAGAGGTGTCATTTCCAGGGTTCCTACTGAGTCAGTGTATGTGCTATGCGTTGCCTCTTTGCCAAGGCCAGGGCATACTGGGCACGCCTCCTTCTGCCTACTGGGGCAGGCTCAGGTTGTTCCTCCTCCGAGTCACGCTGTGCCTGTGCAGGCCTTGGCAATGGTGGGGGGCTGTTTGGCCCTGCCCCATGTTGTTCCTGCTGCAGCTGTTTCCGTAGGATCATATTGTGTAGCATGGCACATACCATGACAATTTGGGTACCTATAGTTGGTAAGTACTGCAAGGCTCCACCAGATGTATCCAGGCACTGGAACCATGACTTGAGCATCCCAAACACATGCTCAATTATGTTTCTTGTTTGTGCGTGTGCCTCATTATGGAGTTCTTGTTTGGGTGTGTGTGCATTTCTGATGGGTGTCATCAGCCACGGCTCCAGTGCGTATCCAGCATACCCCACTAGGTGACCATCAGGGATGTCCCCATTGGCAAATCTCTGGTACAGCTGCGTCAGATGCCAGATGTGGGAATCGTGATAACTTCCAGGGCAGCCAGCACACACATTCATTATTATGTCCTGGGCATCGTACATGACCTGGCAGTTGATGGAGGGGAAATCCTTGTGGTTGATGTAGACCCTAACCCGCTCACCAGGTGGTGCTTTGATGTGTATGTGCGTTAGCAGTCTATTGCACCCACTACCTCAGGGTATTCTGCTATTTGGCGGAAAAGACGCATATTGCTGGCCAATGCCTCATGGGAATTGGGAAAATATACGTGCTCACTGACATGTGCTGACATGGCATCCAGGAACTGGTGCAGTACCCTGGATGCTGATGCCTGTGAAATACCCATATCACCAGTTGGTCTCTGGAAGGTACCTGTAGCTAGTATTCTGAGGCCAACACATACCTTGATATCCACTGGGATGGGTTCCCCTCTGTTGGTTCTGTGTGTGAGGCGTGGCCAGCACAGCTCAACAATTTGCTGCAGGAGGTCTTTGTCCACCCTATAGCACTCCACTATCTCCAGCTCATGTAGCCCCTGGTAGGGTACCCTGGGTCTGTACACTCTTCTCTGTCTCCTCACTGTGGGTTGTTCAGCAGCATTCACAACATCACCAGCCTCAGTACCTTGCACATGTTGGTTTATGATAGCAAGAGCAGCCCCTAACATTTTGTCTGACTTTAAAGTTTTTAAGCTTTTCCTCTTTGTATACTACAGTGTTGCAGAGTTCTTTGGAAAAAACAGGGAAGAATGCTGTTTACAGAGTTTAAAGTGCTGGGCTGGGCTAGTCTGCTACCTGTGCAATTGGCTGATTCTGATATATTTCACCTGGCAGCTCTGCTAGTTCTCTTTGGTTAACTTCCTACTTCTTTTCCTTCCTTTTCCCTTTCTGTTTCCGCCCAGGGCAGCGTTGCTCAAACAAGCGCATACATGCACACACAAGTGCACATGCTGTGTGCCCGTTTGCAAGAAATTTCAGATATAGTCACGGTGTACGCCTTTGGTTTCTGGTTTTCAAAAAGGACAACTGTAGACACGCCTCTTGCAATCCTGAGCAACTCAGGGCAAACACAAGACAATGTGCTCCAATAAGCTTACAGCCTTTCTGACACACACCCTCATGATGTTACCTATATTCTACTCTACTACTCACCTACTCCTACACTTACACTCTTGGGACATGGCTCACATGCTGGGGAAAACTGGAATTCACTATCCTTATCCTCATTTGCATAGGATTGCCTACTAATGCATGGCTACATCTCTCACACTGAGCTTCCCCCCTTAGCAACCACTAGTCAGTGGCCATGTTGTCTTCAGCCTGCCATTCACCTGCATGGCAGGATAAGCTTTTTAGTGAAAATGGCTATTTTTAAATTATTTTCTTGTTTTTTTTTGTGCCGCACGTTTGTGCGGTGCTGCGGTACGCTTAAACATTGGAGATCGGGGAAAAAAGTGTTAGATTTTAATAATTTTAAACATTTATAAATGCCAATGGCCTTATATTTGGCCACTGGGATGCTTCCTCAACTGTATGCATCCTTTATTTGGAGCTGTCATAGCTCCGTTTAGCTATTTGCAGAACGGTACTCTGTTACCAATGGAGTACATTTCTTCAGATAACACTAATCTTCCCTGGACAAGTTAGTGTTTCCTGGATTGCAAATTTACCTCATTTGCATAGCTTTCAGCAGCAAATGAGGTAATTTGCATACCATGACACTGTCCATGCAAGAGTAGCTTTAGCAGCTCTCGTGCACGCCCCTGCTGGCTGTACCTGGATCGCACGGCAGACATATTGCCTCCGTGAGCTCCTACAGTCTTCATGCACTCCGTGCAAGCTTTTATAAATCCGGCCCTATAACTTTGAAAACTGAAATAAACAAGCTGGACAAACAGATTAAGCATAGTGTGAGACAAGATTAAGAAAATTTTGAAGAAAATTTATATAAAGATATTGAGCATAATAGGAAACCTTTTTATAGATACATAAGATGTGGAAGGAGTAAGGACACACAAATTGATAGATTGATTGTGTGCAGATTCTAAAATGTATTCTCAGACACAACAAATTATAGATATATTTACAAAATCTTATGCAAAATAGTTTGGCTCCACAAAAGGGGTGGTAAGTTGTCCTAGTGACATCCAGGTAACCCAAGATACTGGAATCAAATTAGATTATATTGAAAAAGAACTGCGCAAACTGGATCCAAACAAAGCGCAGGGAGGAGACAGAATTAGTAACAATTACTTGAGAACACTTCACCAAGAACTTACAGTACCATTATATCTATTATTCACTAGGTCATATAAATATGGGGAGATTCCTCAAGATTGGAGACATGCGCTTATTATACCTGTTTTTAAGGGAAAGTGGAGTAGGACAAACCCGGAGTCATATAGATCCTTAAGTCTACTTTCATGTTGTGGAAAATAATGAAGGCAATACTGGATAAGTTATTGTCAGAACTGGATAGGTTGGGACTTAAAACCATATATCAGCATGCATATGTTGAAAATAGACCTATTACCACCTGTAACATGATATTCTATAACAATATAATAACATCTATGAATGAAAAATGTGCTGTGATGTAATTTATATAGATTTAAATTCAGTATTTGATAGTGTTGTACACAAACCACTGATCAATAAATTAGTACACCTAGGTATTGATGTACTCTTGATAAGATGGATAGCTGCATGGCTTACAAATAGGGCATAGCAAGTATCATACAGCAACTGGACAGACAAAATCCTTGGTTACAGTCAGGGTGTCCCACAGGGCTCTGTCCTAGGCCTTTATTTGTTTAGATTGTATCATTCAGACCTAACTTTTCCATCTGAGATGTTCTACAGTCTATATGCAGGTGACCTGAAATTGGGTAAACTGATTACATGTGTTACAGATAAGGCATGTCTGCAAAATAACTTGACTAAATTGACCATTTGGGCACAGGAGAATAATATGTTAATAAATACATCAAAAACTAAGCATATGAAATTTGGCAGACATAAACTGAAAGGTGAATATTTAATACAGCACACAGTGATTGAAACTGCGGATTCATTTAAGGACCTGGGTATATGGATAGAATCAGCTATGAGTTTTTCTAGTCATATCAACCAATAGGTTAATGATAGTTATAGAACTATAGGTTGTATAAAAAGATTTGTAAAGTTTAAGAAATCAAAAACAATGAAGTCATTGTTTGTTAGTTACATTAGACCCAAACTTAAGTATGGAGTAACAATCAATATGGAAACCCTATAAGAAAACAAGCATGAGTAAATTGGAAAGAGTACAACTGAAATATACCAAGAGTATCCATGGATGTGAAAATTAGAAAGACTAAATTATCTGAACTTGTACAATGTCTCTTATAGATATCTAAGTGAGATCTTATTCAGCTGTATAGGGCATTTAGTGACAACTACCTCTGGGAATGTTTGGGGTTAACAAAAAGTACTAGAGAATCATCAGACAACCTATGTAGAAAATTCTATAGGAATGAGAAGTGTACTTATTTGTTTTTCTGACAGAGTAGATCATTTATGGGACAGACTACCAAATTACATTAAAGCAAATACTAGTTGAGATATTTTTAAGAACAGCCTGGATACTTATTATGGGAACAAGTGTTTTGGTATACTGGCAAGCTAGAAGGGCATTAATGTCCATGCCTGAAATATTTGTATATATGTATGTAAACAACCAACAGCCTTCTATTTAACATAACTAATAACCAGGGATATATCATCTAGATATAGAGATGTCATTGTCCCCTCATATTAATCACTGATTAGATCAGCTATAGAATACAATGCTCCCTTTGAGACATACCTCATTTGACATACCAAATACCCAGAAAAGGCCCATAATTTACTAGGATTTCAGGCTTAAAGCCTCAAGTTACCAAAGGAGGCACAAAGTTCTATCCCTTTACTCTGTATCTTACAGACTCTTGACAACTGATCTGTGCTTTGCCCACCACATCATTAGATAACCTATTGTCCTTGATATCCTGTATCTCTTCAAGTGTAGTAGCTAAGTGAACAGCAGAATCTGGGACCTAAGTCTTTACCGGAAGATAAATGGAAAATGATGGAAAGAGGGGTTCATTATGCAGCACCTCCCCCATCTTTGCAATATGCTGTCTCTGCAGGTTAAGTCATGTGATTCATTATCATCCTTCAAACAGAACCTGAATGAATATCCTCAAATTTCCCGCAGGACTAACTACTTGAGAAAGGGGGATACAACCTGAGGGGAGTGATTGGCAAGGTTTTGATGGCTGCAAGAGTAAATTGCCCTGAAACTATGAATTATGTGACTAATACAGGTATTCACTTTGTTGTCAGGTAGCCCACTATATTATGCCAGACCAATTTTCTAACTGTATAGTGTGCCTGTGTAACATTTACACATTATTTCATTAGAATGTTGTATGTGTTTAATCTTCTCCGCTGTATTTGATGCATGTTTTCCCCAATTCTTTATGTATTTGTGAAACATTGTGTAAACCTGTGCTGCAAATGCACTTTTAGTGCTGTAACAGTTTGACCTGAAAAGGAAGCCGTTGATGCAACCTTTTCACTTACATACTGCTATAGACATGCAGATTGAGGAGCTCAGCTGTCTGAGAGAAGCTTGATTTTCCTGACATTGACAAGAGATGTTAATGTGGTTGAACAACTAGTAAGAATGCCCCAAATGTAACTCACTCTGAAGAGGTCCCAGGTCAGACACAGGACATGCTAGTGTGATTATATCTCTCAGCTTGCCTGGGAACACCTAGAGAATCCACATGATGAAATGAGGACTGCTACTAGGGATGGGGAAATCGGGTCTGTCATGCTCAGCTTGCTACAACTGTGACCTTCCTTTATATGTGAAAAGTATTGCAACCAAAGAGTTTGTGCAGAAGATTAATTTTGCAACTGTAAAAAAATCAGCACTTCAAGCCACTTTTTTTTTTTTGCAAAAAAAAAAAATTGCAATTTTGTTAGGGAGGGACAGAAACATTTTTTGAGCAAAATGGGGCAGTGGAGAAGTATGTGATACTGTCAATCACCTGTCAGTTTGAATGGAGGCTTATACAATGTTCACTCAAAATTTTGCTCTGCCCCTCCTAGAACATTTGATTTGGGAAGAAAGGCTGACAGGTTATGCTTAATAAGTAATGATAATAATTAAGAGTATATACTCATGTTATTTCAGAACAAGGGCGTAGCTAGGCCCACTCTTTGTACTCTACTGAGTACACTTTTTTTCATCAACAGGGCTTTTCAAAGGACTTAGTATGTCTAAAACTAAGTGAATGCTTTTAACAGGTACGGTTGTCTTTTGGCTTTTTCCCAGTAAGGGGTCGTCACAGCCGAACTCCAGTCCGCTAATGATTGGCAGTAGATTTTTATGAAATGCTGAGGTGTCAGCTCGATGCCCAACCTTCAACGAAGGCACGCCCATTTACGCACGCCTTTCGAATGCTACCCAACCACGGGGAGGACATGCAGACTCCACACAGAAGGCACTCCCAAGCCAAACCGAGAATCAAACGGGAGAACCTCTTGCTGTGAGGTAACAACGCTACCGCCGTACCACCACAGCATCAAATGCCTTTAACAGGAACAATATTGCTAAATCTAAAAACAATATTTTTAATAGTTTTAGGGGGAACAGCTGAAAATATTTACTTGCTTTTATTAAGTGGTTGGGGCAGCATTTTGAAAGATTTTATTTATTTTATTTAACATTTATTGCACCAGGATAAGTCCAACTGGACATCATGTATCCTTTTTCAGTGGAGTCCTGGGGAGAAAAGCTCCAAAGAAATAACAGTGTACATACATGCTTTAGATAACAATAAAACTGGCCTACAAGATAAGAGAAACAATTAAGTACAAAAACAATTATGTAGAACAATAAGATACTCAGGAGTAGTATCATTAGTTACAATATATACAAAAAGTACATTGGTACGGCGGTAGCATTGTTACCTCACAGCAAGAGGTTCTCCCGTTCGATTCTTGGCTGGGCTTGGGAGTGCCTTCTGTGTGGAGTCTGCATGTCCTCCCCGCGGTTGGGTAGCGTTCGAAAGACATGTATGCGTAAATGGGCGCGCCTTCATTGAAGGTTGAGCTGGCACCTCGGCGTTTCATAAAAATCTACTGCCAATCATTAGCGGACCAGAGTTCCGCTGTGGCAACCTCTTACTGGGAAAAGGCAAACAACAACAAAAAGTACATTAAGTGGGTGGGGAGGGGGGATGCACTAAGGTCTTGTTCATAGATTAGTACTAAGCTAACTGCTCTTTTGAGCCATTTTAAACTTAGCCAATTACCCCTTGTGAGACTCAAACTCGGCATCTTGTGCTTGTAAGACAAATACCTTAACCATTAGGCCACCCAAAATGGAATTTGCTGGCTACACTCTTGCTAAATGCACATTCTTGTTATTACGTCAACATTTCTTGCTAAAAATACTAACATTGTAACAAGTGTCTCTTATTATGAATCTAAGCGGTTGAGAGCTACGAATGGAGTGGTGGCGTTTTCATAAACTACCCAACTCCAAGCAGGACGAGTGGTTCATTAGCAATATTTATTGTACGCATTTCATTTTTATGCGTGGATTTCCCCTCACATTCCAAAGACACACCATATGTGAAATGGACACTCTAAATTGGCCATAGGTGTGATTGTGTGGTGTGGAAGAACAACCGCGACAGGCTAGCCACCAGGCGGTGCAAACCTTGGCTCTAGATGACTGTCACTGTGGAAGTAACACCACGATGCCATACTGCAGGAGTGGGAAGAGGGATTGTAGGTGGATTCTTTCTTCCCTTTTTTTTTTGAATAAACATAACGCTTTGAAAACAGAAATAAAGATGTTAAAATTGGCAGAAAAGACGAACGGACTGACACTACTGTTTACGTGCTCTACATTTTTTAAATCGATTTACCAGTTGCATCTTTGTTGAAGCCGTTAGGGAGACAATTGCTGACGTGGAGCAGACAGTTCCAATTAGGGTTGCCACCTTTTCAAATGCCCAAAGTGGGACATTTTTGGTAGGAACGTCAGATTTTGCAGGGCAAAACATACCCACGGCCAGTACAAAGGACAGAAATTCACTTTTTGCCAGAATAGAAACTTATTCTTGTAGCATTTGAGTTGCTTATTCTGTTTATTATAATATTTTGGTGTTTCAGATACAAAATAACTGTTTTATGCAACTATTAAAGAAAATATAGGAAATATTTTTGTCGTAAGATATCAGGACATTTGCCATTTGTTCAGTTTTTTTGCAGGACACAACTGCCCAAAGAGGGACTGTCCCTCACAAAGTGGGACAGGTGGTAACCCTAGTTCCAATGAATTGTCACACCAAAAAGTGGCGTAAATAAAAGTTTTGCTTCTATGGAGCATTGTTATCAACATATACTTTTTGAAGCATTACAAATTATATACTTTGTGTGCAAGTACATATAGTAGCAAAATGCTTGGGACTAAATAAGATAAAATATAAAATTTGTTTATCATTCAAACGCAGTAGTGAAGTTGATGTTCAGTAACTATGATGAAGAAGCCACTAAAAAGATGTATCCGGTACAAATGTATTTATCAATCGAGAATAATCAAGTTGATGTTCAGCAACTATGAAGAAAGCATTCCAAACTCACAAGCCCTAGCCCTGTCATTCTAGGGCAGTGTTTCCAAACCGTTCCTTAGGAACGAAAGTGAACAACGTTTGTTTACTCTAACTTGTGCAGCAGATGGACTTGCTCCCCTTTGTATAAACACCGGGGAGAACTGTCACTATCAGTGTTTGACATTAACCCATAAATAACTTTAGTCCGTCGTTTTGTCTGCACTCGTATGCTTGAATTGTAAATTAAGTGCGGACGGCATTAGCATAGCACTGTTGGTGTAAGAAGAGCGTTCAGAAGCGAATATTTATAATTTATCTTTTGAAATAACGTTCTGTGGATGATGTATTTAGGACACTGCACAATGAGAGGTTTGCTACACAAGCAGAATCTCTGTTGGAATAAAGTGCCATCCTACAAAACTCATACGCCAGTGACAACCAGTTACATTCAGGGACAGAGTCCAGATCCGAAAGTGAGGGAATACTTCTACTATATCGACCACCAGGGGCAGGTTTGTAGCTTTATGAAATCGGCACAAAGCATTTACAGTTGAACAAATATAACAAGCAACGCGTTTAGGTTATCTTTGTATTCTACATAACCTGTAAACTTTTTCCACGATGAATCCTTACATATGTAGTTGTTTAATAAAGCATGCACAATAAATACACCTGACTTCAAGATAACGTCATAAAATCTTAAAGGATCAAAGCAAATTCTTAATGCAAAGATCATAGCGCTGTGCGTGCCTAAATTAATTGATAGTTGTGCTTGTGAATGTTGTAAATGTTTCAGAGCACAATGTTTCAGAGCACAGGAGATATTAAAATGATGATCAACTGCAGCTTTTCTGATGACCAGAAGATGGCAGTGTAATATCGTTATTTTTCCACGTATGCTGCCGGAGTAAGGACAGCTTTGCTGTTTATTTGTTAGATTGTTGACAGATGTCTCCACATCCCCCTTTTTATGATCAAGGGTTTCCAAGTAAATAGTTTCAAACACTAAGCGTGCGCCGGATCCTGAAATGTGTTATTTTTTTAACGGGGTAGTGTACTGATCAATATTGACCAATTCCGGGCTCAGCCTGGATTATCTTTCCTCTTAACTGTCACTTTTCAAGGACGTCCATGATTTTGATTCAAATTTTAGCACTGTGCTCCTTAATCCCTCATAAAACTGGTAACGTTTGGAGAAAAGGTGGTAAATTAAGTTAATAAATATAACAATAGTTTTTCTTCCTTAGCCTATGCCCCCCCCCCCCCCCCAAAAAAAATACAATTGAGTTGCTCATCATGCCACCCAGTACTGGTGATGCACTGTTAGATTTCCCCCACATATTCTAGGTGAAGATTTGTGATCATTCACATACCTCTCAACTGTCCAGGTTTTTGGCTCATATTTTTGGTCTGTTATTAGTAAAATTTGTGGATTTCTGGCTAATCATTGAGGATTGAAGTTACTAAATAATGAAAGTCATTTGTGGTTCAGACTTTATATCCTTCAGAAAATGCTGGGCCCTATAAGCCTGACCAGCCTGGTCTGCAAGGCTATGGAGCGTATCATCATGGAAATCATAAACAAGGACATTGGGAACCTCCAGACACTGGATCCTACCCAATTCGGCTTTGTTAAGGGCAGATCTTGCCACTTGAACCTGGTTGACTTCTTTGAAACTGTTACCAAAGCCATAGATGAAGGGAAGGTAGTCCACACTGCCTACCTGGACCTCGCAAAAGCCTTTGACACAATACCCCACTCGGGCATCATAAATAAGCTCACCAGCTTAAATATCAACCCCTATGTCACAAGATGGGTTGCAAACTGGCTCAGGGATAGAACCCATATGGTCAGAATTGCAGGTGCCACGTCAGGCTCTAAACCAGTTACAAGTGGTGTCCCACAAGGCTCAGTTCTGGGACCCCTCCTGTTCGGTATATATTTCTCCGAGGTACAGGCCAACACGGGTGGACTATGGCTGACAAAGTTCGCAGACGACTGCAAACTGGGCGCCATAATCGACTCTCTGGCTGACACGAGCATCTTCCAAAAGGGTCTCACAGAGACGGCTAATTGGTGCCAGAGCCATGGCCTAAAGCTAAATGCCAAAAAGTGCATTGTCATCCCCTTTGGGAAAAACAAAGTGCCCACAAATTACCACATAGGTGGTAATCCATTAAGTACGGAAGAAGTAATTAGGGACTTGGGGACCCAAGTAGATAGTAATCTCACCTTTGACAATCACGTTGCCAAAGTAGTTAGAAAGACCTTCTATATAGCCTACCTTATCACAAAAGGGTTCACATCTAGATCAAGAGAGGTCATTGTGCCCCTCTACTCATCACTTATCAGGCCCATAATTGAATACAGTGCCCCATTTGGGATGTACCTTACCCGACATCTGCAGCAACTGGAAAGACCCCAAAAGTGCCTCACCAAGAGGATCAAGGGACTCAAACAGATGCCCTATGCACTTCGGCTAAAGAAACTCCAGCTCTACTCAGTTGCGTACCGCCTACTCAGAGGCAATCTGTGTCTGACGTATAAAGCCATGTCCAACCCAGAATTAATGGACATGCTCCACCTCAAGAAATCCAAATCCCTTAGAGCTACACGCTCCAGGGACTTGAACTTCAGCACAGAAATAAATAGGACATGCTGGAGGGACAGATTCATATCCCAGAGGCTCCCCTCACTCTGGAACAAAATCCCAATCCATGTTAGGCAGAGCCCCTCACTGACCCTATTCAAGAGAAATCTTGACGAGTGGATGGGAGACCATAAGTTTACCCCTGGGATCTCCTCTGTGTCCTTGCTAGACAGAGGTACAGTAAACTAACCTTAATATGGCTACCTTCTGTGACCTACTATACAGAGGCACAGTCAACTAATCTAAAAGGGTGGCGAAAACCAAACACACTCTGGCTAGGCTTATAAGTGCCCTAGGGCAGATAGCCTAGTATCAACCTATGAACCTATAACCACTGCAGCCAGTCATCCAGACTGGTTTTAAAAGTTGAACAAACAATACCAACGCCCTGGTAAAGGATAGGTTTATAGACACCAACGATCCAGGAAGAAAAAGAATGAATGAGCCACTCCACCACACCTTTCAGGTCTGTAAATATACACGTTAATCCTCCAACAAAATGTTGAACAATGCTGAATAAACAGTAAGCGCTTTCACGGTTTCTAGTACCGCTTCATCAGACTGAGTAAAATTAACATACTAACTACTACTTAAATACCATTACATAAATCACAATCATTCAATCAATCAATCAATCAATAAATATATGAAACACTATAAAGTTTACATAGCACCCTTCTAAAATCCATTAAAACATTATAATGCAGTTAATGTTTAAGGGCTCTGCCCTTTAAAAAGGGCTTTAAAGATAGAATCAGCCGGCAGCACACATTACTTTAAATTTTTGGTGTTAGAAGTGTTACAAGAGGGAATCAGAGGAGGTGACATGATTAATAGAACAGAAACCGTTGAGCAAAGGTGGATTTTGAAACTTAATACTTATAATTCTCCAGGGATTAATGAAACAGTATCTTTAAAGCCCTTTTTAAAGGGCAGAGCCCTGAAAGGTGTGGTGGAGTGGCTCATTCATTCTTTATCATCCTGGATGGTTTTAAAAGTTGCTAGGGAAGTACCCTGCGTAAGGGGCAGCCTTTTCCAGAAATGGGGAAAACATTGGGTTAGTTAGTTGTCACACCATCTGGTATTACTAATGCAGTAGTATAGGTTTAGGTCTTTGGAGCAGATATTTACTTTTCCACTGTTTGGTTCTGTTCAGATGAAGTATTTCAACAAATGCTGGATTTTCCATATTGGGAAGGCTAAGTAGAGATCAAACCTTAGGAGCCTATAATGATTGAGGAATGTTTTGTGCATAATTATAGTGGAAATACCTTAGCAGTGTTAGAACTTAATTGAAATGATCACACTTTGCCACAGGTGTATGCTGATGGAAGTTTATCTCATATGATTCTGGAATTAAAACATCTTATTTACTCAGTTTACAAGAATTGCTGACACTTTTTGTCACTCTTGCATATGCATGACAAAGGATTATGCATGATTCATGTGAAAAGATTGTAGTTTGTAAAGTCCCTAGGAAGACAGCAGTAATGACTCATTTTTATGCATTTTTTTCTTGTATGTTGACCATTATTTTATTCAGTGACTTGGTTGGTTTATTAATTCCTCTTTGGGAAGAGCCAGTTGCAGGAAGCAATTAATCCAGGCAGCAGCCTGAATTATTGCTGGCCCTCTTCCTTTATTTTGCATATCTGCAGAAACCTACAGTACCACCTGATTGACAACATGCATAACTTGAAATATGGCTATGCTGACACGCAGTTTCAGAGATGTGCACGACTTGGTCCATCCACACAGTATAGTGAGTGTGTATGTCTTGGCCTATTTTAGACAAGAACACCTGCCTCCACTGGTGTTAATTATGCATCAGGTCAGACTGCCTTCCTGCAAGGATGAGAGAGCCAGCACTGGCACCTCTTTCCCACCAATACCAGTTATCTCCTCAATTGCATCACAGGTCACTTGATACTAGTCAAGGATTCATCCTTCTGTGTCATGGAACTCTGGTGATACCGTGTTATCACAATCACACTTCTTTCCGAAGTACATAGAGCAGGAAATTTGTCACTTGTGATTCTAGTATGTAGACTGGTATAGTAAGTGTTCATTTGCTTTCTTCACATTTTTATATAACTGCTGTAAATACATGGGATTCTGGCCTGTATGGTTCAGGTTGGAAGGTGGCAGTCATGTTGATTATGGAGGCATAACATTTGGGTGAGATGATCACATGGCATAATGTTGATTGTGGTGGCATAACATATGTGGGATGACCACATTTTAATGAATTATACAGGGAGATAGGAATTGTTTTGCATGGTTTTGGGGGAGAGGACATTGATGCATCATGTCAGTTTCCATGGGACGGTCATCCTTTTATCACTGGTATTTGTGACTTGAAATGTACTCTTTATAATTAAGGTGGGAAGATGTTTAGACCATGCTTAGTAGGAGGTATAAAGTTGAGGGAATTCATTATGTATGATTTTGTCACTAGTTTAAGTAGGATGATCACCCTTTGGTCACAAGGTAGGCATTTATTTGTTTTCCTTTGTCAGGAAAGTCTGACTGAACAACAGAGTAACCCATTTTCAGTGGAGACCCAGGGAACAAAGCCCAATACAGTATTAAAATGAAGTAATACAAAGTGGTTTGTGTACATTTATTTTATTTATTTTTCTATTTGTCGACTGGGTTAATCCCACTAGGCTATTGGCCTGCTTTCAGGGGAGACCTAGAGTGGTATTTATACTACTAGGAGAAATTTGACAAGGGCAATGGGGAAAGTTCCCCTACTCTTTTCTGTAGGTGCCATGGGATCTTTTAACATCACCAGAACTACCACCAACACAGGCAGATGGGACCTTGAGTTTAACATTTCATCCAAAGGGTGACACTCACGAGTGCAGTACCCCCCACCCTATGCTGCACTGAGTGTTAGCAGTTCATCTGTCCAATGTGGGAACAGAACCCACAGCCTTATGCACTAAAGGAAAGTGTGTTACTTGTTGCAACACTGACATTTGTGTAGAAAAGCCAAAATACAAAGATTTGCAGGTAAATAATAACATTGCGAGTATAACATTTGAATTAGTATCATGCAATTACAATATATAAAAAGTGTTTTGATACAGAAAAAAAATCAATGGTATTAGCAGAAGTTAGGAGTGAAAAAGAAATACGAGTCGAAATGTGAAGTCACATTTCTGTGAACAGAGCATATCTAATGTCACAATCCTGGATGATGTTGCTGTGCATTTTAGTGCATTAGAATTGAGAAGTGAGAGTGTAAGATAAGATATTTATGAAAGGTAGGAGTTAAATGAGAGGTGTGGAAAGTGTTAAAAGTAAAGTGTTATAAGGGAGCTCTGCAAATGGAGAAGGTAAAGGTGAGAGTTAAAGTGGGGAAAGAGATTTGAGCACTGGAAAGCGATTGAGTAAACATTGAACATCAGAGGTAAAAAGGGGTAAGGGAATGGAAATTGGAAAGTGGTTTAGTAAAAGTGGATCTCAGAAGAAGTGTAGTGAGGAAAACAACAAGAAAAATAAGTGTAGGAAGGAAATGGTGGTTGAAAAGGTGTACGTGAATGGGGGTAGGGGACAGTTGTGAAAAGGAGCAAGTAAGTGGCTCTAGAGAGAGTTTCTGCTTGTTTAGGCTGGCTCACTGGTTGCAGTTATGTATGTGCTAGTATTCGTAGAAGAGATGAGAAGTGAATAGTCTATAGTATAGAAAGATTTATGTGGGGGTCACAGGAGCAAAGCCATGTGTTTTTGAGATGTAGTTTATGTTGTGTTTTAAAGGATTTTATATTTTCTAACTGTCTAATGGCTATTAATATAGAGTTCAGTAATTTGGAAACAAAATTGGAACACAAGGCTTTGTCAGCAGTATTGTGAGATTTAGTAGCAGAGACTAGATATTTCCTTTTGGAGTGGAGTTGCCTGCTAGGATAGTACCAGAGAGAGGAACATTTGTGGGTGAATATTAGTTGTGTGTTATGGTAATTTGGCAGTTCTACCTAGTTAAGTTGTTTCAGTGCAGAGCAGTTATGAGCTGTTTATTGTGTTGTTTGCCAAGTTTGCAGTTTTCATTGTTCAGTTTTGGATATCTGGGCATTAAGCAAGTTTGTAAAAACTAGAGATGCATAAAGGAAGCTTGAAAGCATGTAAGTGGTGACATTGGTTTTTCTTTTGTGATAGTTGAGGAAAGGTTTAGCTGTGTACAGGAGACTGAGTTTTTGGTGAGTTTTTTTTAAATGGTGAATTGGAAATAGTCAATTTTTACATTTTCATGTAATGACACCTAGTCATTTTGTATGAGTTACTAGTTCTATGTTTGTATTGTTGGTTGATGTAGTGTAGTGGTAAATAATTTTTTTTTTCTTAGTGTTTTAAGCAATGACAGAAATGTCTGTTGAATGTAGTTAGATTGCATACCCAGTTGAACTGTTGGGGCATTGGGGAGTCTTTTTGTAAACTAATTGCAAAGTTAGGATAGTGACCACTGACTGTGTCTGGTAGGATACCACACTTAATGTTGTTGTTTGGGTGGGGATGTTGGAATCCAATCAAGGCTGGATGAACTGTTAGAGGGTTTATTACATCAGTAGAGGTGGAGATTAGTCGAATAAAGTTGAAAAGGTTAATAAGGGGTGAGTATTTGCAGCTTGTGATTTCCATTTAATGCTAAAGTTGCCTGGGGTAATTGCTTCATGAGTGATGTTAACTGATGCCCAGGAAAGTATGTCTTCAGTATTACTTGTGTTATTACCTGGGGGAATATATGATACTGGGGGCACTTGAGGTTACTCAGTTTTAAGAAGGATACGGGTGTCTCTGTCTTGGTAAATTGAGGTATTATGTGAGGGTGTACATATGGTAATGGTTACTTTGGTAGATGATACTGACTCCTTTTCCTTCGTGGGATCACAGGAAATACAAGGCAATTGAGTCTTGCGGCCAGTTATGCCTTGCCAGTACTCACCCTCAGAGTAAAACGCATCTGTCAGGGAGTCGGTCAGTAAAGCCAAGGGTGAATTTATGAATACCAATCCAATGAATCAGTCCCCATTTGAAGAAATATAATGTATTGCACTACTTAATTTATAGTGTGAAAGAAATGTTATTTGTGATTATCAAAATTTGTACTACTGGAATAGATGCAAGTGGGAACATGACATGACCAAAGCAGACATGAAGAGGAGAATTCCTGCTTTGTGGAACCTTGGCATGTTCCTTGAGCTACAACAGTCTCAGAGTTAATATATTTAAGTAGCAGGGCTAAGAGGGCTTAACTGTGTGCATTGTATTACAGTGGGTTTCGGTATTTGCACTAATTTATTGTTTTGTGTTTCAAGTCATAGTATTTTGCAGTTCCTATCTTAGACTGTTTTCATAAAACAATTTGTCCTTCATGGGTCAGGTTGGAAAATGGCTGTATCGGTAACAGTTTACACTGAATAATCACAGTGTAACATATAACTATAGAGATGTGTTCTGTGTGATTTCAATGCAAAGGTAGCTGTGGTGAGTCAATTTACATGGTATGTTTACACTTTTGTCACTTGTATTAGTAGTTAGCAATTTGTTTTGTATGATTTAGGTGGAAAGATTAGTATAATAATTTATGTAGGATGATCACCCTTTTAATATTTTTTACTCAGGAAGTGGTATATTGTTTGCACTGATTCTAATGGAAGGAGAACAGTAGTAACTTCATTTATATGGGATGATCAGACTTTTGTCGATTGTTTATATAAGCCAGTAGTGTGCTCTGTGTGATTACAGTGCAGATTTAGCTGAAGTAAGTGAATTTACCTGGAGGATCTCACTTTTGTCAGCAATACAGTACTAGTAATGTTTTCTGTATGATTCTAGTTCTCAGCAGTAATGACTAAATCTACATGATATAATTACACTTTCATCAAAGTAGCAGGGAATTTGTTTTATATGATTTAGGTGAGAAAATTTATAGTGACTCAGTTTGTCTGGGATAATCCCACTTTTAACATTTGCAGGGTATATACATTTTGCATGGTCCTGACAGGAAAATATCAGAAGTGCCACAGTTTGTGTTGGGTGATCATAGTTTAATGACATGAATTGGTAGATGGGATTTTTTTGTATTTTATGATTCAGGTGGAAAGATTGCTATATTAACTGTTTTTACTTGTGGTGATCACACTTTAGTCATTTGCACTTACAGGCTATAATGTGCCTTTTCAGTTTCCAGAGTAAAAGTAGCTAACAAACAAATGCAATCGGAGTCATGCTGCTCAACACTAGAAGTCTAAATCTCAAAATGCACTCGCTCAAAGCACTCCTTAAAATGGAGAATATCGACATTTGTGCTGTAACAGAGACCTGGTTCAAGGCAGCAGAAATCACCCCTGCACTACCAGGCTATAACTCATTCCACACCTTTTGGCCCCAGAACTTGGACCGAAGCTCCCAAGCCGGTGGTGTTTCCATATTCATAAAAGATGTGCTCACCTTCTGACTGGTAGCCCAACATAACACATCTTAGATACTTCAGGTGCAGCTAACATTGGATAAGACAGTGATTCAGGTTGTAGCCTGCTATAGGTCCCCAACCATGTCCCAAGACTCACACTCCATGTTCCAAAGCACCGTGGAGAAATTAGAGTCCAACCTAACACTCTCATACTGGGCGACTTCAACTACCAGGAAAACTACTCGTGTACCAATACACTTGCCCAATGCTTTCTGGAATTCATTAATTCCAATGCTCTGGACCAGCTCATTCTTACCCCCACTAGAGGTAGCAAAATCCTTGACCTGGTCATTACTAACATGGGCAACTGTTGCTCTACACCAATAGTCAGCTTCTCCCTGGTTAGATGTGACCACAAACTAATCACCTTGGAAATCCCCCCCCCCCCCCCCAAAAGGTAACCACCATGAAAAACTTCTCCAAAGCTAACTTTGGACTCCTAAAAACAGAGGTGGCTAACCTGCATGACAGCAAAATCATACACCAATGCACTGTACGAACACGTACACAAATGCATGGCTGTCACCATACCCAATAGAACCAAGATGCTCTCCTCCAAAAAAAAAAAAAAAAAAAAAAAAGGAAGCCAATTTGGTGGTCCCCTGCCATAAACAAACTCTACAACAGAAGGAGGAAACTGATGTGGAATAAGGCGACGTCCCAAGACTGGAAAAACTCCCTTATCAGCCTCAACAAAAGGTTGAGATCCCTCATCAAATCCTCTAAAACTAGGTATGAAAACAGAATTGCAGCAGATAGTAAAGACAACCACAAGGCCTTCTATTATTATGTAAAGAAGCTCCACGGCAATACCCAGATTTGCTCTGAGCTACTGCACAATGGTACCTCCTATACCAAGCCAACATATATTGCCAATATACTGGCCAACAGATTCAGTGCTAACTTTACCCCCCCCCCCCCCAAAGGACCAATCACAATACCAGTAGATTGCCAGGCACCCAGTATTATTGCTGCACAGGTTAAAACAGCACTGGCTGTGTTCTACATGAGCTACAGAGTGAACTGGCACCTCACCTGTGTTCCCTGCTCAATCACAGCCTCACCTCAGGCTTTTTCCCTACCGAATGGCCCACTGCTACTGTGATCCCTCCTCACAAAGGAGGAGCAACTACAGACCCCGGAAATTATCGCCCAATTAGCCTGATGAGTCTGATATGCAAAGCTATGGAATGCATAATCATGGACGTAATAAACAAGGATATAGGGAATCTCCAAACTCTGGATCCTACACAGTTTGGTTTTCTGAAGTTTAGATCATGCCTGCTCAACTTGGTCGACTTCTCTGAGTCAGTCACCAGAGCTGTTGATGAAGGCAAGGTGGTTCATACAGCCTACCTTGATCTGGCCGAAGGCCTTTGATACCATTCCCCACTCAGAAATCATAGAAAAACTCACTAAGCTAGGCATCAACCCCTGTATCACTAGTTTGGTTGCAAACTGGCTCACAGTGTGAAAATAGCTGACTCCATGTCAGACTGCCGACCAGTCACAAGTGGAGTCCCACAGGGTTCGGTCTTGGGTCCTCTCCTGTTTGATATTTACTTCTCTGAAGTCCAGGCCAACATGAAGAGACTCTGGCTGAAAAAGTTCCCAGACTATTGCAAGTTGGGAGCTGTTATTAACTCCTCAAGTGATGCTGACATCCTACAGAAAGGCCTGAATGACACCAACGACTGGTGTCAGAACCATGGCCTTAAGCTCAATGCCAAAAAATGTGTAGTCATCCCCCTTGGGAAAAACCCAGTTCCCTTGAATTGCCACATTGATGGTAGTCCACTGAACACAGAAGGCATTATAAGAGATCTGGGAACACAGGTTAACAGCAACCTCTCTTTTGACCACCACATTGCCACTGTGGTCAGAAAGTCCTTCTATGTGGCACATCTCATTATTAAGGGTTTTGCATCCAGGAATAAAGAGGTCATTGTCTCCCTCTACTCTTCCCTCATTAGGCCAATCATTTAGTACAATGCCCCATTTGGCATGTACCTCACTAGACACCTGCAACAACTGGAGAGGCCACAAAAGTACCTCACAAAGAGAATCCTAGGCCTTAAACACTTGTCCTCTATGGACAGACTCAAAAAACTCCCAACTATTCTCTGTCTCATATCGCCTACTTAGAAGCGATCTCTGCTTGACCTTCAAAGCCATGTTTGACCCATCTCTGTTAGAAATGCTACAGCTAATTAAATCCCTCCACACCACACGCTCCAGAGACCTCAACCTCAGTACCACAATCAACAGAACATGCTGGAGGGACAGGTTCATAACCCAGAGACTGCCCATGCTATGGAATAGACTTCCCATACATGTCAAGCGGAGCACCTCATTGGCCCTCTTCAAGAGAAATCTTAATGAGTGGATGGGAAATAGAAAATGCACCCCGGGGATCACTCCAGTGGCTCTACTCGACAGATGCACTAGGAACTAAGGTCGGGTGACACAATGCTGGGGTCAATCTATGGGCTAGGCTTGTAAAGGCTCCAGGGCCATTAGCCTAGTACACGCTTATGAACCTATACAATCGCTCAGTTTAGACAGGATTATAAACACATTTGTCAGTCCTGTATGTAGCCATCACTGTATCCTATATGATTTTAGTAGTGATTAAGTTTCTGGCAGATACTCACACTTTTATCATTGGTGTATATAGTTTAGGATTTGCCCTGTATGACTGCAGAGGAAAGTAAGCTATAGGAGCTTCATTTATGTGAGATTTGTAAAACTGTAAAGTATTGCCTCAGTAGGCCTTTACTAGCTCATCACTTTACGCTGAAAAGTGTAGTATCCGTGCAATGTTTAATGTAAAAGAAACAACAGTGAAAGTCATTGTATCAGCCTTCATTCACACCCAGAACATTGTTTGCAAAAGATCTGAAGGCCAAACACCTATTTGTGATGGTTGTCCCAGTAAAAACTTTAGCTCTGGGAGTGCACTTTCTGCACTGAAATGTATTGGCAACACTCTATTTGATCAGAGTACAAAACAGACATTTATCAAAGGTGAAGCAGGAAGTACGAATGTGAAAGTAGACATATCTGTAATTTGCAAGAGATCTTATTTAATTTTGAAATATTCTATCTATTTTTTTGTGAAGATGTTGTCCTATGTATGATTGTATTGCTCATTTATTAGTTTCTTCCTGATTGAACATGCATGGTCCTGTAAGTTTTATTTATTGCCAGCAAAGGTCTTGCCTATTTCCTATGTTACATTGCTGTTATTGTCTGGGGATCTGATGTTTTGATTGTTGTAAACATTATTCCTTCACTTAACTTCCAAGCCTCAAAACATGACAGTACAGTAACTGAGAAAATTAATTTTAGTCATTAGAAACACAGAAAAGTTATGTGTAGTTACAAATATGTTTTTTTTACTACTGAAGAAGCTTGCAGTTAGAAAGAAACTTCAGTATAAATGGTTTTATGTGAACTTTCATAAATGATCCCCCCCCCACGCACATACACACATGGGCCCAACTCACTTGGCTTGTAAATAAGCAAAAATAATATATTTAGGTTTTGTCTAGCACAAAAAAAAAAATCTGTCTTTAGGTATGTTGCTCTTCCTCAGACAAATATCCATTCAAACAAGTTCTGTTTGTGAGTAAAACGGTAGTAACCATATGCACACAGATGAATGTTCAGTCATCATAAGATTAGCATTGTATTGCTACAGTAACGCACCAGGAGATGACCATTATGCAGTCATGTCACTACGAGGACAGTATGCACCTGTATGCCTAGCCTCAGGACAAAAATGGTAGCAGCAGTCAATGTGAATAGTGCATTGTTTTAAGGTAGCGACTCAAGAGACAGGTCTGCTAAATGTCCTTGTTAGCATAAACTCTGCGCTATGAGGGCCTTATGAATCAGGACTTTACAGAATATGACTTTGGTCTTTTGAAATAGGCATTAAGAAGGAAAACAAGGCACCTAGTAATGTACTCTTGCATGTACTCCACAGCCATAGTGGATGGCAACAACTGGGACATTGAGGAAGTGATATAGGTGTGTGTGTTGGGGGGTGGTAGCACAGCACAGTGGCATAACACTGTCATGTCCAACTGTGGCAGGGGTTTATACCATAAGCTATGTACACATAGGGGAGAACATGACACAAATGATATGATGGCCCTTGTCTGTATGGCGAGGCATGTCAGTGGATTTTAAGGGATGGGGATAGGGTGTGTGCAGCACTAAGGGGGGGGGGGGGTCAGTCCACTGACGCTTGAAGGAGTGTCATTATTACTTGCCCTTTGCTGCAGTGTGTACATGAAACGGGGAATGGCCATAGAGCTACAGGAGACAACTAGCTAGACACAAGTGAGGGAAGTGGGCAGCACAGATACATAGAGGACATCCAGGAAGCCCATGCAGATTCAGTGACTGATTTGTGTAGCCCACAGGTGTACAGATTTTGCTGGTCAACAAAGGAAACAATGGGTAGAAAAGTTTGCCACCCAGGATAAGGAGGTTTTACTGCAGGTCCTGTGCACAAATGACATGCACATTCTGGGAAAACATAATATGGAAAATGGTTATTGGGAGCAGATGTGGCAGTGAGTGGTGCAGGAAATCAGTGCTGAGTGGCCATTATAGGTTTCTTCAGTAGGTGCAGTAAAGGCCAGTATGATACTGCAATGCATGCCAAGAACAAGACATAGAACATAACCAAGGACATGGCCACAAAAGGATGTGGACCGCCAACAAAGAAGTTTCTCACAGTGGTGGAGCCATTTTTAGTATCCCTATATGGGGAGGGGTAGTGGATCCTCATAACTTGTGCTGGCTTGTATATAGGAGCTGGACTGGGAATGACTGTAGGCCCAACTAGTCCTAGGAGGTGCACCAAGTTAGTAACACCAATTACATGTTTACGTTTTACAGTGCACTGCATGTGTGGCAGGACTTGCTCACCAAGGTACTTCTATGTATCTGTCCTTCAGGGACATCCAGGCTGCAACTTAAATACCCTGCTCTAAGGTATGTATATGTCCATGTGCTGTTCATGAGTGCAGTGGGTTGCATTCATTAGATCACACATTTTGGTAGGAAAGTTTATTTGAACTGCTGGCTTATCGCAGGATGTTGGCGGCTTTGCATGTGTGGTCTGTATACAGTGGGGAGTCAGGATTTTGTCCTTTCCCTACTGTTTTGTTATTTTGGAATTGGTATGCATAATTAGCAGGGGTTGTGAGGACCTCAGGGGTTTAGCAAAAACAACAATTTTTTTCTTTTCTTTTTTTTTTCTGTTTTTGTTTTGCATGCACTGAGGTTTGTGCTTGAAGGATGCGTACTGGCATATTGATGAATTTAATTTTGACTGTTTGTGATTGATCTAGTGTATGCAGATGTAGTTGTTCAGCGATCTAGGCAAAGTGAATCACTGTTAACGTATTGTTTCATTTACCAGTGCCTTGGCGAGGTCAAGGTAAGTTGTCTGAATAGTTTGCCCTCAGTCTACAGCCAGAGTAATCCTGTCATAGAAGTTCACTGGATTCATCAGACAAGATCTGCCGTTGACAAAGCCAAACTGATTGCAGTCAAGTCTGATAAGATTTTTAATGTCATAGTTAATTAGATCAGTTGTTGTACTTTCCTTGGATTTGCATTTAAGACTTGTTAGACAGTTAGGCTTGTAATTCCCAATGATCATTGGTGGGGCCACCCATGTGGAGTGACATCATAATAGCTGTGTGTCACACCTGTGGGACAACGGTAGTTGCTATGCTCAGGTTAAAGAAGGTGAGAGGTGGGTTCACCAGTGCATTGTTTGTGTGATTAAATAGGCAAATGGGTATGTTGCCAGGCCCTGTGGATGAGATGTTTTTTGTTTGGAGAATCATTTCAGGATAGGTTCATAGGATGATACTAGGCTCTTGACCTGGAGCCCCTTATAAGCCTAGCCAAAAATTTCACCCATGTTCCCACAAAGCACCTGTTTCCCCTGTCCAGCAGGGACACAGGTGAGATCCCAAGGGTGTATTTTCTGTTTTCCATCCAGTTGTCCTGGTTCCTCTTAAAGAGGGCTAATGATGTACTCTGCTCAACATGGAGAAGGAGTCTATTCCACAGGTGGAGCAGCCTTTAGAACACAAATCTGTCTTGCCAACAAGTTCTATTAATGTCACAGGCCAGGTTGAGGCCTTGCGTGTGGGTTGCACGAATGGAGTTTGACTTACGGATATGCAGCAACTCAATCAAGGTTGGGTCTGAGGATGGCCTTGTATGTCAGACACAGGTCACCTCTGAGCAGTCTGTATGAGACTGAGTAGAGGGACAGGGTTTTAGCCTATTTGTGTAGGATAGGTGTTTGAGACCCTGGATTTTCCTGGTCCGGAACCTCTCTGGTCTCTCCAGCTGCTGCATGTGCTTGGCAAGGTACATTTGGAAAGGGGCATTTATGCGATAATGGGTCTGATAAGGGCGAGGTACAGGGATGTTATGATCTCCTTGTGGTCCTTGTCGAAAGCGTGCCGTACAACAGAGGCAATGTGGTGATCAAAAGTCAGCTTGCTATCAACCTGAGTGCCCAAGTCCCACATGACTGATTGTGTGCTTAGTACGTTGTTATTAATTTGATAATTAGTGGGGACACCATTTTCCCCAAAGGGGATAATGATGCATTTCTTGGCATTATTTTGAAGCCATGCTTCTGGTACCAGTCATTAGTTTGGGTAAGGCACTCTTGGAGGATGTTCTCATCACTAGGGGAAGTTAAGACAGTGCCCAGCTTGCAGTCATCTACCAATTTGGTCAGCCACAGACCACTGGTTTTGGCTTGCAGCTCAGAAATGTATATCCCAAACAGTAGAGTCCCCAAGACTGATCCTTGGGGGTATACTGCTCGTTATGGGTCTACTACTAGAGGTGGCTTCCCTGTTTTGACTGAGTGGGTTCTATCAGTGAGCCAGTCAGCTTCCCATCTGGTAACATACAGGTTGATGCCTAGCTGGGAGAGTTTATCTATTATACCCGAGTGGGGAATAGTGTCGAAGGCTTTGGCTAGGTCAAGGTAGGCGGTGTGCACCATCTACCCTCGTCCATGGCTTTAATGACTGTTTTGAAGATGTCAACCAAGTTTAACAGGCATGATCTCCCTTTGACAAAACCAAACTGTGTGGGGTCAAGCATTTGGAGGTTGCCAATGTCCTTGTTTATAAGGTCCATGATAATGCATTCCATTGCCTTGCAGAGGCTGATGGGCCTTTAATTGCCTTGGACAGTGGACACTCCAACTTTGTGTAGAGGGATGACAGTGGCTGTCCTCCATTCGGCTGGGATGAAGCCAGTGCTCCGCCTTTTGTTGAATAGGGATGTGTTCTTTTCTGATGATTGGTGGATTCATTATATCTGGAATAAATAGGCCTGGAAGAGACCTCTTTGGGGTGGAGTTGTCCCAAATTTATTTTTCAATATGTTGGCTCTATCCACTGGATTGTAGTAGGTAGTACCATTATGTATAAGTTCTGGGCAATGTCGAGTGTTATTTCTTATTTTTCTATCCTAACAAGGATTTGTAGTTGTCTTTGATATCTGTAGAGATTCTGCATTCATGGGATGTCTTAATTTTTCTAATGTCCTTTTGTAGTTTCCCATCTAGCTGTTTGATGTTCACCTTAATTGGGGGTCTTTTATTCTGCTGTATAGATTACAGTGTTTCTTCCTTTTATTATACAGTTTATTTAATGCTTGAGGACCACCATGTTGGTTTGCTTTTAAACTTTCTTATTTGCTTAGATCTAGTTGGGATTAGCAAGTTAATACATTTGTCCAAGTGTGAGAAGAAGTTGTCTTCGTAATGTTTTGGTGATATAGTTATACTTGAATTTAGAGATGACTTCATTGTATAATTGTAAGGGGTTTATACACTTGAAACCCTTGCATTCTCTGATATTTGCTTCTGACTGGAGGGTTTTGATGGAGAAGGTTACTAGTTTGTGGTCTGACTTGACCAGTGAAAGGGATACATTAGGGATGGTACATACAGATGCTAAGTTTGTTAGGAACAGGCCACATATAATAGAATACTACAGGAACTGGGGTACCTGGAGAAAATCTACACAGACACACATGCAGGTTAGGACTGAACCCTGGAACCTTGAGATGTGATGCAAAAATGTAACCAGTTCAACTGTCATGTCTATTAATTGCTGTTGTATTTGGTAATCCTTTTGCCCCACTGATACACTTTGTTATAGTGCCTATTTTGAGTATCCATGTGTATTCAGCGTAAAATTTATAATACACCTCAAACTCCATTTTTTCTTTTGATTGGCTGTGAATAGGAACAGAAGCAGTAGGACTGTTTAGTGCTTCTTAAGATGGCACAAAACACTGTCACTAAGAATTCCAAAAAACACTCCCCCAATAGGCATGGTAAACATTTTTTCTGTGTTGCTTCATTCTTTCCAGCTACCCCAGTGCCCCGTCCATTGCCAGGTCTACCAGCCTCTCCTACTCCCTCACACTGTCTCCGTTCTAATGCCAGAGTCAGAACAGAACCTAAGGGCATTTGGGTGAGGGGGGTCATGTCATTGACTGCTTCTGGAAGATGTTTTTAATTTATGACCTACCCCTTGGTAATCTCTCTCCCTACAGTTACCTGATACATCTTAGGGCTGTTGTTCAATATGGATCACACCTACTCACAGGGAATGTGCAGATAAACTAGCAAGGAGAGATAGGTATATCCATCCCAGGAGGGAAGGGGTATACCTCTCTCTCCTTGCTAGTGTCTCAGAGGCCCGAGCTGTTAATCAAACCTAGGTCAACTGGGCCATAGTTACAGCTTTAGCCTTCTACTTTATGGTCCTGCATTGGTTTGATAAACAGATTTGAAGTACTGGCCAGTAAGTTATTCTAGCTGAACTAACACTCAGTGGAGCCTTTGGACAACATTTTATCTAGTGTAAGGAGCTCTGCAATTACATGCAGAGTTCAGGAAAAAGACGTTTTTAAGCACATTCTAGTGCTGTTAAGCTTTGGGGTGGTACTCAAAGTTCCGTGATTCACAACAACATAAGGATAATTAGAAAATAGTGGTGTTGTGCCAGACTTCTCATCCAAACAATGACATGTCCATGGCACTTTTGCACATGTGAAGTGGATTAAAAAGAGCTGAAACTAGTGTAGTTTTGTGCGGAAGATTTCATATATCTGTAAAGTCAATAATGGTATTAGGCATTTTCAGCTTGTGGCTGCAGATGTGACCCTGTTCAGTTCACTTGAGATTCTGTCTAAGAAACTGTGCTGAGAGTCACTGGTCCACAGCTTACCAATACTGTTTTAAGGTTTCTTCTTTTTAATGTGGTGTGTCCTAATAAAGACACTCTTTGAAATTCCATAAAGTTGTAAAGTGGGAAGATAGAAATTCTACTGGAAATAGGGTGGAACAAACATAAGGGCCACACACAGAACACTTTAAGAGGATTATGCTAGAGGTGGTGGGAGAGTGGGCACTATGTTTTTGTGGGGTTCAGACCCCCATTTTCCAAATTTTTTAAGAGATAAGCTGGACAAGGAGTAAGTGTAGAAGGTGTAAGAGAGAGGGTTAGGGAAGAACGAAGGAAGACAGAAACATAATGTACAAGACACACAGGAATACTGTGGTGTGCTGATGTGGGGGGAGCAAGTCATAAAGATGGCAGAAAAACACAAAAGGGAGGGAGCAGGGATCTGCAAACCAGCTACCACCCCAGTCCAAATCTGTTGATCTACTTCCAAAAGGTATGGTACCATGGCACCAACAGTCAATTTCAGGAGGGTCATATTGCAGCAGGTGTTGTGAACCTTGCAAAACAGTTTCAAAGTGACCAGTCTAAGATTCACCAACTTATTCACATTAATGTTCAACTGTGTGTGGCTCTGTTATTGGCATTATTTCTGTACTTTGCTTAGTATTAATTATGCATACCGTTTGGCATGGTCTTAAGCACAGCAGTTTGCATGAATGCAGTCATACTCATTATTATGCAGGACATCAAATTTCTGCACAGACCACCTTCCCCCCAGGTTACCTGCGATACCATAAGGTACGCTTTGCTGAGGTAGAAGCAAGTTCCGGAAATCACCAAAAACATTACAATTAGTGGTTTACATGCTGTTGCAACATAATGAAAGTGATGTTTCAACTTTAGTTGATTTTTACCAGCAACTAAACATCACACTTTATTAAATTATTAATACAAGGCGATTATTACCACCTTTAGAATGAAACTGTGATAATGAAGTGCAATGCATAACGGGTACAGCAAATGAATATTTCTTAAAGTATTTCAAATATTCTGATGTAGTGGCAGCAATACCACCTTTTCTAAGGACAACCATGGAACACTGATGTTAACACTGACTTGACTAATGCATGAAAGCTGACTTCTAATATATACATGAACATATGCATATACACACATGGAGACTATATATAATTATATATGTGTGCCCCCCCCACACCCCCTGCAACTTATATATTCCAACTCCGAGATTGCACTGCAGTGGGGAAAAGGGTAATATCTGATGTTGCTAATCTTCTTTCCATTCATTACTGATCGGCCGGTTCCGAGCCCCTCAGAACCGTTTCGGCCTAATAAGAAGTTTGCATACACCAAAAAAACTCTCGAGCTAAGCTGCTCCCCACAATGCCCTTCTCCCTGTTACCTCAGATCTCGTTTGCCGCATTTCACCGAGCTATCAAGCTAAGTGGTATTTTTTTTTGATATTTTTGATACATATCTCTTACCTAGTAACTTTCTAAAATTATCTCCTTTCTACTTTACTCGTTTAGAGTTATTTGTAACTTTCTCATACCTAGCTCTACCCATTCGGTAATTCTTCTTACCATCGCTGGTACGCCCTCTCTTTACCCTTGTGGTATCTCTTGATACCATTGTTGGTATCTTCTTTCCTGACTCTAGTTTTAGTAAACTTGTTGTTAGTGTCTTTGTGGATATGTGTGAGAAAAAAAGGATCTTCAGGGTTTAAGCATTGCACCTCTTGCAATGGCAAACTTCCTAATAGCAACTCTCATGATGACTGCATTTATTGCCTGGGGTTCCTCATCTCTCTATTTAACCCCCCTGTCGAATCTGTTAAAGTTTCAGTCAGGGGACGCTGATTGAATGCAAGAACAAATTGATTTTGAAAGGCCTTCTTGCTTCTCCTTTCTCAGAGGCCCTTTCTCTGTCAGAGGTCTCAACCCCTCCAATGAAAGACAAGAAACGTCTCCACTCTGATCCCTCTTCACCCGCTGGTGATAGAGGTAAGACATCTAAACATAAGGCCCACAAAACTTCCTCGGAGCATAGACTTGCTACTTCGGCTCCGACTACTGCTGTTCCGAGCTCTGCTCCGAATACTATTACGACTCAAGCTGTCTTGGATACTACCAGATTTTTGATGTCGGAGCCACCTATGACACTGACCTTGCCTTTGACTACATCGAAAGTGGTGCCGACCTCTGCCACTACTTTGGAACCAATGACATCGACTCCGAGTGCCCCATCGGCACTGAGCCATTTTACTACACCATTGATTCCTTTGCTTCCTGTCTCCAAATTAGAGACTATGGTGCCTTTAGCTCAGACACTACGGACCCGATACTCCTGCTCTTTGGATCCATTCCTGGGTCAAATGTATAGCCCTTTTTTGGATTGACCCAACTCCTCTTCAGGAGTATCCACAAGGTCCACCAGAAGTCTATCCGAACTTGATGTGGTGCATCTGTTGGATCATCTGTTAACAGCCAGAGGGATACCAAATGTTCAAAGACTCATCCCCTCTGGGACTTGGATCTAGGTCTCCTAGGACCCCTCCTCCTTCGGACCCGTCGGCTCTGAAGCCTATTGCTCCGGCGTCTTTTGTCGAACCCCGTTCCTCGGTGCCGACAGTGACTGTCACTGAGGCTTCGAGTATATCCCTTTGGTTCTCAGTTCCAACGGAACCGTCCCTTCCTCAGACTCAAGGTTGGGGGGGGGGGAGTCCTTGGTTCAGGGTGTGGTTCTGAGTGTTTTATCAGTTCCGTCCAGGGATAATGCCTGCCCCGATCCTGCTTGAGGCTTCATCTCTGGGAGCGGGTCTGGCGGAGTGGGGTGCGACCCTGGTTCTGAGTTTGTCCTTCTCGGTTTCGGGCTCCCACTCCTCTTTGGGCAGGCCTGCTTTCCAGGTGATGGAGGGGGTGCTTGCTTCGGGAAGCACTCCTCCAATGTCAGAACTTCATCCTGCTCCCTCTGAGCTACAGCTACCATGAGCCACCTCCCCAGGACACCGGGAGGAGAAGCCTCAGGAAACCCCAGTTCGCGGTACCTACCTTTCCGTGTCTTCCTCAGATATTCCCACTGAGGAACCTCCTCAGAAGAAGGCATGCAAGAGGAAGCACATGGACTCTCCTGAAGAGTCTTTGACAGAAGACACAGACTACAATGATGGGGAGGAGTCCCCACGGTCACCCCCGGATGATGTCTCCTTCGGAGACATCCTGGAAGTATTAAAACAAGGGTGGCTGGAAGCCCTCCAACCCCTCCTCCTCGGAATCCATGTTCCTACAGGCTTTTCGCTCCCAGTCTTCTACCTCTTGGGTGACCCCACCTGCCGACAAGTTAATCCAGCTCGTCATGCAGTGTGCTTGGCAGAACCCTGACTCTGTTGAGGCCATTCCCCAGAGACCTGATAAGATTCTTTCTCCCCCGGAAGAGCATCCACACTGGTCCAAAGGTTTGCCAGTTGACGCTATGGTGGTTGCGGCAGCCACTAAAAAGGATCTAGTGGTAGAAAGTCCTACTGTCCACCAGCCCAACAGGGAGTCTTGGGCTGTGGACAGGTTGGGGAAGCGAGTCTTTGCTTCAGCGACCTTTGCTATCAAGTCCCTGAACTACGTGGCATACTTCACGAGGCTCCAAAGAGATCTAATTACCAAACTTTCTGGATCCCTCGCAGGTCAAGTTTCTGACAATTTCTGACAAGGCACGGGACAAGGTTGCCTCTCAACTTGCCACCCTTGAATCTGTTTCCAATTCGTCCATGAGGCTGCTCTCCCACGCAACCGAAGGGGCGGCCAGAGTTGCACATGCAGGCATAGTCATGAGGCGTCATGCCTGGATGTGCATCTGCGACCTCGTGGACTCCTTCAAGTCCTACTTCTTGAACACCCCTATTGAGCCACCTTCCTTATTTGGTTCTAAAGTGAAGGACACACTAGCCAGGTGCGAGCAAGATGGAAAGATGTCTGCCATTGGCCTACATTATTCCAAGCCTCAACGTTCCTTATCCAGGAATCAGAGGAGTGGGAAAATCTGGCCCAAGAAATCTCAGGGTCCTTTCCGTAACGCACGTGGCGAGGATTCCCCCTGAGGCAGAGGGGGTTACAATGGTGGAAGATGCCCCTTTAGAGGCAGAGGGGGGTCCCCAAAACCAAGACTCCAGAGATTCTTTCTCTGGGCGGTCTTAATGCTCCTGAAGCATTGCCCGATTGCTTTCCTCTGGAAGCAGTCGAAGCTTGTTTTTCTCTGCACCAAACTGCCTGGCGCCCTATTACAAATGATCGATGGGTGCAGAGAATAATCTCCAGAGGCTACTACATCCCTCTAACCTCCTGTCCAAAACCCACAAAAAACCTTCCCAATGTTCCACCCAATCAAAGGGAAGTAACAGCTTCAGAGATAACAAAGCTGTGTCAAAAAAGAGTCATCCAACCAGTCCCTCCAGACCAGTGCAGATCCGGGTTTTACTCAAGATTGTTTTTAGTGCCAAAAAAGACCGGGGACTGGAGACCCATCCTGGATCTCAGCCACTTAAATCAGTTGTGCAAATCAAGTTCCGCATGGTCACTCTTCAATCCATTCTCCCTTTTTTAAGGTAGGATGTTTGGATGTGCTTGATAGACCTCGGGGATGCATATTACCACATCAAAATGGACAAATGCTCCAGGAGTCTCCTTCACTTCCGGCTAGGAGCCAGTCATTACCAGTTCCGAGCCCTGCCATTCGGTCTCTCGACGGCCCCCAGAGTGTTCACAAAATGTCTAGCAGTGGTGTCAGCTCATCTAAGACTTCAAGGATTCCAGGTGTTTCCATATTTAGATGATTGCATCCTCTCCATCCCCACCAAGCATCTTCTGACTATGGCCCTCCGATACACCCTTTCACTAGCAGAGTCCCTGGGAATCACTGTACACTGGGAGAAATCCAAGTTAGAACCTACCCAACAGCTGGAATTTATAAGGATCGAGTTTTCTATACTCGATCCTGTCTGGTATCTGTCCCAGCTCATAGGCTTTAGAGGTTAAGATTGTAAGTACGTTGATACTCTGTCAAAAGAAGGTGTCAGCAAGGGAAGTTCTCTTGGCTCTGCGGTCCATGGCTGCAGCCATTCCAATAGTTCCTCTGGCACGGCTACACGTGAGACTGTTACAGTGGCTCCTATTGTCCCACTGGTTTGCAAATCTTCACACACTAAACTCCCAGGTGCTCATAGCCAACTCTTGCAAGCAAGGTCTCCTTTGGTGGATGAGGCCAGACACAGAACTTTGGTGTTGCCCCTTTCAGCCCCCTTAACCCAATGCCACTGTGACCACGGATGCTTCCTTGATAGGGTGGGGGGGGCAATTGTAAGGGAAAAATAGTCCAAGGCACGTGGTTGAGCTTAGAGGCCAACCTGCATATCAATGTTGTGGAGTTAAGAGTGGTGCTGTTAGCGTTGCAGGCATTACATCCACTTCTTTCCCCTGGAACAATTGAAATTCAGTCAGACAATATGTCAGTAGTCTGGTACATCAACAAACAAGGAGGAACCAAATCCTACCCTCCCTCTGTCAAGAGGCCATGATAATTTGGCACTGGGCGATAGCTTCCGACCGCTTTAGCAACGCACATCCCAGGGAGTTCCAGCGTGATTGCGGACAGGTTGAGCAGATGCAGTCTCCTTCCACACGAGTGGTTTCTCAATCTCAAAGTGACGGCAGAAATTTTCAGCCGATGGGGCCAGCCCTGCTGCAACCTCTTTGCCTTCCCTATGAACAACAAATGCAGCAGCTACTTTGCCCTCTTTCCCCCAGAGGGGGAGTCCCAGAGAGACGCTCTGCCTCGTAATTTGCCCACGGGTCTCCTCTATGCCTATCCTCCAATTCCCTTAATACCTCTATTCTTAAAGAATGCTACTCAGTTGAGATGCAAGGTGATCCTCATTGCCCCATTCTGACCTTGTCAAGTGTGGTTCCCC
Organism: Protopterus annectens; assembly: GCF_019279795.1. Classification (NCBI taxonomy): domain Eukaryota; kingdom Metazoa; phylum Chordata; order Ceratodontiformes; family Protopteridae; genus Protopterus; species Protopterus annectens. The sequence goes on along the minus strand of NC_056732.1, from coordinate 1,259,360,321 downwards.
TTCCTCCGGCCTCATCTGTTACAGCCTCCATGGATCCTGGACACTCGTCCAGACATGATTTCTCACCCCCAAGGGTTGACTCACCAAAATCTGTCCAGTCTCATGCTGACGGCTTGGTTTCTCCACTTCTGTTGGTCACCAGGCAGGAAGCCCTTTCGTCACCTGTTCGAGATATTATTCTGGCCTCCCATAAACCATCCACCAGAAAACTTTATAGAGATAAATGGAAAAGGTTTTCTCTGTGGTCTGAAGAATGGATGCTAGATCCCATCTCATCTTCGGTCTGTGTCATCCTTCAATACCTATCTGAGTTCTTTGAAAACGGAGCATCAGCCTCTATTATACGAGTCCATTTAGCAGCAATTTCCATTTTCCATAACGGTTTAGAGGGGACTCCACTTATGTCCATTCGCTTATGCAAAACCTTTCTCAAAGGAGTGTTTCACAGCAGACCTGAAATTAGGCATCCCTTAGAGACATGGAATCTGTCCCTAGTACTGCAGTCACTGTCTCAACCCCCCCTTTGAGACTGCTGCAAAATGTGATCTCAAATTTCTCTCATGGAAATCTCTCTTTTTGGTAGCTGTCACTTCAACTAGACGGATTTCAGAATTAAAGGCCTTATGCATCAAGAGACCATACCTAATATTTCATAAAGACAGAGTATCTCTATGTACTAATCCATCTTTTCTCCCCAAAGGGGTTTCTGATTTTTCTGTGAACCAATCCATCGAGCTCCCAGTGTTTTTCCCAAACTATTCAAATAAAGGAGAATACTGCCTACACTCCTTGGATGTACATAGGCAACTACATTTTTACCTAGACAGGACTAAATCTATCTGCAAGACAGACCAACCTTTCATTTCCTTCTCTGGTCCAAGAATGGGAAATGCTGATTCAAAAGTCACTTTATCAAAGTGGGCTCAGAGATTGTATTTCTTTTTCATATTCATGTGCAAACGAGCCTAGACCTCACAGTATCAAAGTACATTCAACTAGAGCTATAGCAACCTCTGTAGCCTTTACTCCAGAGCCTCTATCAACGACATTTGTGCAGTAGCTATTTGGGCTAAACCACACACTTTCATCAAACATTACAAGTTGGATGTGGTCTCCAGGGGAAGAGCGGCCTTCGGCTCAGTGGTGCTCAGGAATGTTCTTCCATAAGGGCCACCCAGGTTTCTCGGGTAGCTTGGGATTCTGTCCCATCACAGATGAATGGAAAGAAGATTAACAACATCAGATAAAGAAGTTATGTCTTACCTTAACGTTCCATTTGTGTTGTTGATCTTCTTCATTCATCACACCCCACCCTCCATTCCCCACCAAAGACTCCTGGTGGATCTCATGGGTCCTTGTGGTGTATCAGGGTTTTTACGCAGAAATGGTTTCTGCTTTATTTCTATATGTCTTATGCAAACTTGATCTGAGGTAACAGGGAGAAGGGCATTGTGGGTAGCAGGTTAGCTCAAGAGTTTTTTTGATGTACGCCAAGCTTGGTATTAGGTCGACACGGTTTAGAGGGGCTCGGATGAATGGAAGAAGATCAACAACACAGATGAAACGTTATGGTAAGACATAACTTCTTTTTCCTGATCCGCACTGTACCACGATTCCTAGTCAAAATGTCGACCACATATGTGCGAATGCACACTGCATTCGCTGTACTGAACACTCGCAGTAGTGAACGGCATTAATACTGGAAGCAGCCTAATGACTGTTGACATTCCCGTGTTCACCAAACCTTCATTCTACGTTTTTATGGTAAGTGTGTGTGTTTGTGTGTGTGTGTGTGTGTGTGTGTGTATGTATATATATATGTGTATATATATATATATATATATATATATATATATATATATATATATATATATATATATATAGTGTGTGTGTGTGTGTGTGTGTATATATATATATATATATATATATATATATATATATATATATATATATATATATATATATATATATATATATATATATATATATATATATATATATATATATATGGTAATCGCGGCTTATAAAACACTGAAACTGTGCACGGATGAAAACATATTCAACGAACAGAACCAAGCACTAGTTTACCATGTTGTAAATAGTAGTTTATATTCAGCAAAGTAAGGTTCGACCCATATTTGTTTCACTGATTTATTAATCCACCATTACAATGTCTGTCCGAAGCCATTGTAATGGTGGATTAATAAATCAGTGAAAGAAATATGGGTCGAACCTTACTTTGCTCAATATAAACAAACTAGATAAAAAAAACAAAAGACTGCAAATAAATGAAATGGAAGAAAAACCACACCGGATTCTCAAATGAAAGTTAGTGCTTTCGTTTACTGGAATTAGCAAACTTCTTCAGACCTGGTCTGAAGAAGTTTGCTAATTCCAGTAAACGAAAGCGCTAACTTTTATTTGAGAATCCGGTGTGGTTTTTCTTCCATTTCATTTATTTACTATTTAGAATATAGCAAACTAGTGCTGGGTTCTGTTCGTTGTGTGTGTGTGTGTGTGTGTGTGTGTGTGTGTGTGTATATATATATATATATATATATATATATATATATATATGTATACACAATGTGTGTATTTATACATATATATATATATATATATATATATATATATATATATGTGTGTATACATGTAGTTAGATGCACATATACATACATAGAAATAAATGCAGACGTATCAGATTAAATATTGCCAGTCAGCTGTAAATTACTGTATTACACTGGAAATAAAATACAAAACTTGTTTAGAACTCTGGCCTTTCATCCTCTGCTTCTAAAACCCACCGGGGTAGCTGATCCCTCCTTCATCTCTGCAGGTCATCGTACTTGTGGCATACTGCTTCCCAGAACTGGGAATCCATGGGGAGGGATGACAGTTGATTTCCCTCAACTCCTGCACTCTTGATCATATGTTGATCTTTGTCCACTCACCACCAGTGGTGGCCAGTTCCATCTTCCTTAGGTGTAACTTCTGCAGTAGGTAGGAAGGTTTTGGTCTCCTTAACACAACAGTTTGAAGCACAACACTTACTAAGTTCTGTATGAGAGAGAATCAGTGGCAAGGGATACTAGAGTGTGAGCCACACCCACTGGGTGTGACTTCACTCTTCCCTGGCCATACACCTATGTAGGGCTACTACCTATTAAAATGGTAACTGCAATAACATATTGTGCAACAGGACATGTATGCATACCATACTGCCACATAGGTTCAGTGTCTTGTAAGTGGGTTACACAGCAAAGTCTATAATAACAGTTCAGAGAATGCATTTACACCAATGCGAGAGGATACATATCTGTGTTACACTATAATTCTGTGGAACTGAGCCTCGTGCATAAGAACTTCTCAGTTTAGCCCCAGCTTTCATCCGCCTGCTTCAGTCCACCATATGAAGTGTCACTGCGCTCTACACTCCAGTGAAAGCCCAAAAAAAGCATGAAATAACTAAAAGCTTTTATTCAAGCCAGGGATAAATACAAACCAATAAAGAAGGCAGTTATTAGTGTGACCAAGATTAGCTTGCTTCTGCTGGTAAGGTATGACATTTTATAATAATTGTGTGATTAATAATGAAATACTTGAGGATGTGTAAAGTGCAATTTTCAGTGCTGTCTACATGCATCATGTGTCTTACTGAAGTCCGTAGTCTCTAGCAATGGGTAATGCCCAGGATCATACTACTGACTACCTTAATTTTATGAAATAGTGAAATACATGAGGTACTATTTAATAGGCTGTTTTACTGTGAGGTTGTGGTAGTCATTCAGACATCTATATTACTGTTGCAGCAGGCGACTTCAAAACACAGGCTATACTGACAGGAAAACTCAAACTTACAATTCATATTAAAGCTTCAACATGCTTATCATTCTTTTCCATTATTTTACTTAATATTCCAGCATGAATGATTCATAATTCATTAAAATATCATACAAGGGAGGCAGGGTTGTTTTTGTCTCAGTTTTGGAATGCAGCATAGAAAATGCTGCAGTAGCAGGCAGCATGGCATAAGAGAGTCAGCTTCAGGAGAAGTGCGTCCTTATGGATGTTCTGAGGACATATAGAAAACTTTTTTTGGTAAAGGAGAGCCAAAATAGGCTGAGAGATTTAAGGCATGGAATGAAGTAGTGAGTAGCTTTAATTGATATAGGTGGAAAGAACCAAATCTTACCACAATGTAGGAAAAGAACCATTGACGTGATGGGATGTGACTAGACAAAAGCTAGGGTAGAATGCAGTTGCCTATAGCAATATTTGTGATGGGCCCTTCCATACTCCAGCCTTTAACACCTGATGAGGAGTACCTTTTCTCTATTAAGGGTAATGACTTTGATGCAGATGAGGATGCTGCCGGTTTCATCAGAGCTGGTGTTGACACCAGTGCTTTCAGATCCTGCAACAACCACAGTCCCTCAGTGTGTAAGGATAGTTTCAAGCTGATTTCAGCACATTACTCTGAACACTGTTTGTCATGACACCCGTGTATTTATCTTCCTTATATATTTCGTCATCAGGTATGGTATCATTGTCAGATGCAGCGCAAAGTCTACAAACAATGCACGGTAAGTGTGGTCATCCTACCTATATGTAAAACTAATTCCAGCTGTCACGTGACAATAACCACATCTTGACATATTTCTTCACAGGTTCATCTCCAGAAACAAGTGTAGCACAGCAGGTTGATGATATCAGCAGAATGGCTGTCGATGCTGATACTATAATTCTCATACTCATGATGCAGCCCAAGGACAGTGCCATACTTTGCCAAAGTGTACTAGCAGGGCACTCCACCACAGCACATATGTAGCTCAGCAGGCAGTGACACAGGCTCATGCATTCAGCATAATGAGGAAATGTCATTACAGGAGGAAGGGGAACATTATGCAGTTCAACATCTGTTTCTTGTGCACAGCCTGAACCCCTTGTTGAGAAACTACACTTTTAGGGATAGCACCCACTGTCATACCTGTATACAGTGGTGCTAGAAAAAGACATATTTCACAGTTAGCTTTAGAGACATGCAAGGCCTTGGCTGACCAACAACAGATGTGCCATGACATTGTTCAAGCCCAGGCTGCTGCCCTGAGAGTCAGATAGTGATTAGTAGAGTAATTGCAGGGTATAGTTGAAAAATTTTATCAGTACAAGGGAATGGTGGAGACTAGGGACAGTGACATAATGATTCACATGTACAGTAAGGTTGCACAGACATCCATGTTTGCCTCCATGAGCATACTTGTACAGACTTACCAGACATATTTGGAACATAGGTGGATGTATCCAGGAAGCTGTCTGCATATGTGATGGATAAAGTAGGCTGGATAACACATGCATCTCAAGAAATTGCTGGCTGCACTCTTGGATTTCTTCAAGAAGAATGGAGCCAGGTGTCGCCAAAAATGGCTGGGTGTTGTGTGCATATTGTTCTGATGAAGTCTCTGTAGTGGAGAGGAAAGTGCTCAACTCGAATAAAGTGGTTTGTCCCATTTGGATTTGTTTTTCTTCTTGCTGACTTCTGGATTTATTGGTTTTCACTTTTCTTTTTGGCTGTTTGATTTTTGGCAGCAGGATGGAAGAACATGCTTCAAATGGAGACATTGTTAAACTACTGCAACAAATTAATGGACAGTTAGCGGTTCATACATCTCAGATTAAAACTTTGATGAACAAGCAATCCAGTGTTGTTGGTACATTTGAGAGTCTTGGTCTCCCCCTCACCCAGCCAACTCCTGTGTTTGTGGAAAATCTACAATTCAGTATTTTCTGACTCGATCAACAGTCGAGTTAATCAAACAATGAATGGTGAAAATGATAACAATGATGAAAGACATAGTGGTCACAATTTCTGTCTTACGTAAATGACACTGTATGGATAGAAAATAGGTTCCGGTTCTCTGTGGATAGCAATGTGGAGAACTTGCGTGTTCAAGGGGTTTCTACTGTGCACGAGAGGCTTAAGCATTTTGAAAAGGATCTGACAGCATTCAAAAAGTTACAATTGGAGAATGCATATTTAACCAGGAATATTGAAATGCAACAAGTACCTCGCTGTTTGAGGCTGTGAGGTATCCAAATGGAGTCAGTGACAATAGTGATTTTTTGAATGAGGTGCACCTTTTATTTGATAGAGCAGGAATCGATTTAATGAAATTGATGGTTAAACACAATCAGATCAAGTTGGAGCATATGGTAAAAGATCTAGATGAACTGGATAAATCCATTAAAAACGACGTTGAATTCAACCGGAATCAGGCTGCATATAATAACCTGTATTTTCAGGTAAATAGTATATGCAACACATTTTTTTTTGCGGAAAATAAAATAAAGAGGGATATGGAAGAATACAACAAGGATGTTGTTGACCCGTTATCATTAGGTCACCATGACAATGGTAAGCAGCGTTCTGGCAATGTGACAAACCAGGAAAAGGAAG